>NC_134532.1:114465341-114768372 GCF_050624435.1 Tenrec ecaudatus
TTTAGTATTTAATATAATACCAGAAATACCACCCTGGGTGAATTTAATGAAGAGAAATGAATTTTCTTATAGTTTAGAACACAAGAAGTGCATATTCACAGTGCGGTCTGTAGAGGAAGCCTCTCTCTCTTTGTCAGTCATGGGGGAAGGTCTTTTCTTCATTCAGCGTCTGATCCTCCTGCGATCAATCTTCAGGTGTCATGGCCTCTCTCTTTTGCTCTCTCTTCTTCCATAACTTCTACGAGTAATCTGTTCTTTTTGTATCTCAAAAGTTATTGGCTTAAAACATCCCCTATACATAAATGACTTCATTCATATAAGAAAAATCCCTAGTCATAGATGATGTAATTTGCACAAGGAAAAGGCTACTGTGTACCCTATATATTATGGGAAGTGGGCTGAGTGGTCTAGGTGGCACAGAGGTTAAAGTACTTAGCTGCTGACTGAAAAGTTGGTGGTTTGCATTTGCTAGCTGCCCAGTGGGAGAAAATGTAGTTTCCTGACTCTATAAAGATTTATGGATTTGAAAATCTATAGGGCTTTACTATTCTATGGTTTTCTGCTCTGAAATACAGGGTCACTATGAGTCAGAGTTAATGAGACAGAAGTGGGTTTGGTTTTATTACAGAGAGGGAGTCATCCAATGCATAACAAGTCTATTAAACGTGTTCATGTGACAAAAAGAAAGGGAAAACTACAGTAGCAACTATTTCTGGATGAGGGTATAAGGCAAAAAGAAGTAGATGTATTTGTTTAAGCGAAATCCTCAATTGAATATAGGAACCAAGGGCAAGGCAATGAAAAAAACACGTTGTTGGGTTCAATGATGACCTGAACCTAGAATAAAATGTAAAGTTCTGTTTCCACCTCTCAGTTTTCTGAGTATGGATCAAGACCAGCTGTCTGACTCAGGATTCTACAGATGCTGAATGTCATTGCCTGCAGAGCAGTACTGACGGACCTTCTCATCATGTGTTATCTCTAAATCAGGGCCTGCACTGAGCACATAGTGTGAAAACAAATTAGAGACAGCCTTTCCCGACTGGAATTCACCTTCAGGAGGAAAAGAAAAATAGACTAGTCTACAGTCGTATTACTCTGAACACGCCCAACCTCATCAAGCAGGGATGGGCCTGGTTAGTAGTTTTTTTGGAGAAATAAATGCACATATAACTCTAATGCATTGTAAGTGCTCTCACTCACTGTCAAATTGGTTTTGACTCATAGAAAGCCTCAGTGGAACTGCCCTTGTGGGTTTGTGAGGCTGTAATGTTTTACTGAGCAGACAGCCTCATCAATCTCCTGCAGAGCAGCTGGTGGGTTCAAACTGCTGGCCTTTTGGTTTGCAGTCCAATTGGTCTCAAACTATTCAACCAGGGCCCCCAGCAGGTATGTTATAGTACAACACTAAATGAAGGAGAGAGTTGACTATGTTTAGGGAAGGCAGAGGACGTTTTACAGAAAAATTGACCATAAAGCAGAAATAGAAGAAAATAATTTTGCCAAGCAAGAAGAGAAAAAACACATCATGGTCAAGGTGCTTAACACACACGCTTTAGAGTTCTGAAGTGCCATGGTATGTTCCATAAACACTGTATGGATACTCATATTATTGATCTGAAAATGTTTCACTTGACCAGCATTTATTTTCAAAGATAAATGAAAACATGCTGCCATCTTAAATGTTTATGGAGCTTCTGGCCTATTCTGAAAAATCAAAAAGTAATCAAATTATCCAAATGTTAAGAGAAAATATTACATCAACTCTGAGCTTAATGTCTGAAGAGGTCATTCCTGTTTGTTGGGGGGGTGGCAAAGATTGGCAAGGGAAGTTAAAAGAAATCTTGGTGTGTTTGTCTGGGTTGACTAGAGAAACAAGTTCGTAGACACTCATTTGTGAATAAGAAAGAGCTTTATATACGAGTAGTTGAATATTGAGAAAATATCCCAGCCCAGTTTGGATCAAGTCCATAAGTCCTATATTAGCCCAATGTGTCCTATACCAATCTATAAAGTCATTTTCAGATGCCTGAAACACATGCAATGACACTGAATGCCGGGAGATCACAGGCCAGTGGGTGGGAATTCTTGTAGATCCAGTGATAGTAGAGGCATCTCAGTGCTGGAAGGGGTCTCCATGTGGTTTCCGAAGCTCCGAAGCTCTGACTGCCATCAGCCTGTCTCCATAGGGTCTCCACATGGCTCCTCCAGCTCAGGACACTAGTGTAGTTCCATGAGTCTTGTCAGTTGCAATGTCTATCTGAGAGTGAGCCGAGAGAGAGAGAGAGTGTGTCTCCCACCTCTAAGGAGGAAATACAGGATTTCCCAGAATCCTCAGGAGAGGTCCATGCGCACACAGAGGCCCCATTGGCTATATTCAGATTGACAGGCCAGACTCCACCCCTACACTCTCAGTCCTCAAATCGATACCAGATTATGTAAGTACCATGAACACCTAATAATACAATCTCTTGGTGGTGAAAGAAGGACGATGTGATTCAGAAGGATTATGATCGTGGTCATTGTCCAGAAGCTGGTTCCCTTTGGTATCTGGATGCACATCAATAAGATTCCTAACATAGAGGATGTTATTGTTAGTTGGTTCCAACTTATAGCAACCTTATGTAAAATAGAATAAAATGTTGCCAAATTCTGCACTACGATCGCAAGTACTCATATGTCTGAGCCCATTGTTGTGGGTTTGGGGTCAAGCCATCATATTAGGGGTCTCTTTTGCTTTTGTCAATCTTCCACTTATCTACCTGATGTCAGTGATGTCATTTTCTACTTGATGATCCCTATACTTAAGTTGCAAAGTAAGTAAGCCAGCATCTTGCCATTTTTGCTTCGAAGGGACAGTCTGTTAGTATTCAATGGTGCTTTGTTCCTTCTTCCGGTATTCAGGGCGCATCCAATATTATTTGCCAACACCATAGTTACATCATCCGTTCTTCCGCTTGCCTTCTTCAGTGTTCATCTCCTACAAGCACGTACGATGACTCCGATCAAGTGCGCCTCAGTAATCACTGATGTTACAGAATAAAAAGTAACTCAAAATCTATGAACCACAAATACAGACCATCTTTTCCAATAGCTCTAAGTGGCAGCAGACCACATGAGGTGGCAAATTCCTCTCAAAGTACTTTCCAGATGAATGAATCAGAAAACCAAATGACTTTGGCTATAGAAACACTTGACCTTTTTATACTACACTGTTGGAAAGACTCAGTCAAGCAGCATACTGTCCTAAACCACAGGCCTCCCCACAGACCAAATCCGCTTTGTACTGGTGTCCAAACACTGGGCGCCCCCGTTTGCCTTCATCTCTTTGTGCGGCAACTGAGAAATAATCCATGGAAAATAAGAGGAGCAGATGGAGAAAGAAACAAAACCACAACCCTTCTTTTTGCAGGTTGAAGAAACCAGATTATCTCCCAACCCTTGCCGTTTGCAGAGGGAAAATTTTGGTGGTGGGAACAACTAGGGACAGGGTTGAGGTTCGTGTGGGTTAATATGTTGGCTGAAAAACAAGCAGGTTGTTGATGGAGTTTTAGTCGGGATCAGTCAGTTTTGATGGGAACTAACCGAATGCAGCAGAGGACACTTCTCAACAATGTGTCTGCCACCTGTTAATAGGGCCTAACCAATCCGAGGAATATCCAAGTTTGCCTTAAAAAACAAATTACTTGTCAAGCACCATGCATTTCTGAAAACATCATGAGTCATGCTGCACACCCATAAATGCCCTGGGATCGCCAGCATTTTTGAACAGAATTTCACAAGAGTAGAGAAGAATATCCAAAGCCATAGCAATAAGAAATGAAAATGAACAGAAGGAACCAACATTTTGACATTCACGTCATCAAGCCAATCAACCAGAGACTAAAACCAGAAGTCCTTCTGCAGCTTCTTCAAGGAGGCCACAAGTCACCGACTGCCAGCCACGCACAGCTGTGCTGTCACTGCTGGGACCTATTCGAAACACTAGACATTCATCACTCAAAAGAAAAGTCATGAAACAGGCAAATCCAATGAAGAACAATTTGGACTTACCAACCTCTGTAGCAAATTTGCATTTTAAAGGAACAAGAATGAGAGTCTCTCCCACAAATGACAGCACTTAAGTCTTCTTATTTACTCCACAGGGTCAGTATTCTCTGTTCTAAAATCCAAAATATCAGGAAAGTAGCCATTTGCTTTATGAGTTGTGTTAGATATAGCTACATGTAATGAGTCAGCCAGGGTATGTGTGAAGGGTAGGTGTCCAGAAGTAAACAATCTAATCATTTTATCTTAAACTTGGCTGCAATGTCCTATGGACCTTAGCTAATTGAACTCACTTATATTAAGCAGATGACTTAAAAGTCTGGGACATTTATTGAAAATATGATAGCAAAAGAGAAAAGTGAGGTAAACATTGAGGATGGAATGCTAGTTTAACTTACCTAAAAGTGTTGGCATCTAAAGAGGATGCGTTAGCTATCATTGCATAACTGATGGTTGCCTTTCCTCTGGTCATTGATGAAAGAAGACTTTCAGTGTCTGGGTTCTAAACTCACATGCTATGTCATCTCATGTAAATAAATATGCAGTGGTCAACAAAAGACAGGAACTGTGTCCACAAGAATCTACCAAATTGAAGCAAAATGAAGACTCGCAATAGGCTCTTGTCAGATTTAGAGCAAAACATATTCTGCCATTCATTTATCATTTCAATTTTGTTGAGCAGTGAATAAAATAGGCAATTAATCCTTTCATTCCATTCTGGTGAGGAGAGAAAAAAGATCAATAAAATAGAACAGAAGGCAAAAAAATCAGTAAAATAGAACAAGCTTACAAGCAGCCATACAAGGCACAAAAATTGGGTTCAAAGGAGAATCAGGAATGGGAGGAAGATTGGAATGCGTGGCTCATAAACAATTGCCATTTTAGCCATGAAATCCTAACTCAACTGTGCCGGGAGACCATTATTGAACATTTTGATAAAGGATTCTATCGAGAAATCAGAAACAAATGCAAGGGTAATGCAGAGCAGAATTTCAAATTTTCATGGACTCCAGATTATCAGAGGCCATAAAAAGAGGAAGTACCCTTAATCCAAGTAACTAGTAATAATCTTTAAACCGTAAAATGGAAATGGACAAAGAAGCTCTGGTGCGGTGGAATACTATGCATCGCTAAAAAAGCAATAAAATCATAAAACCTTCATTACCTGTAGGAAGCTGGAAACCACGATGCTGAGTGAAGTTAGTCAATCATAAAGGACAAATACTGTAGGAGTCCACTCCTCTGAGGACAATGCCAAAATGCAGGCTGGCTTCTTCTCCCAACACATGTGTTCTTCTAATCCATTCTCCTGAGCAATGAGGGAGAGAGCCTGCTTAGCTTCCATGGAGCACATATAGCCCTCTCCATTTGCATGTCTTAAAAGCCACTTTGGCCAAGGAGACATCACTTCAGCTGAGGTCAGTTTTTCAAGCTATGCAGAGATTAAGAAGATCGTTCAATTACTGCCATGTAAAATTTTGCTAAGGTCATCCCAAACCAATGGGCATTCCTACCAGAGTGACAAGGAAAACTTACTGTAAATTCTAGACAAGATGGAGGAAGTGGGTCACAAATGTCTCAAAGAAGGCAATTACATTTCTATTGGTAGGAAAACAGGGAGGAGCAACTTCCCATCCAGGAAAAAAATGCTTTAAAATCCTTACGTAGAACAAGGGAAGGATATGCCTGGCACTAAGTTCCCAGTTGGACACATTGTCTATGCAGCTCTTGGTAACCCAGGCTGGGACTTTACCAATAACCTTCACAGGCCATGCAAGAAAGATTCAATGTGGAAATCCCACTCAGTGAAATAGCCTTTACCTCAAACTCACATGTAACCCTTGGCCTTCAGGCTGAAACTCCCCAGTATGAGGAGAAGCAGATGACTGCTGTCCCAGGGGAACAGGATTGGTGGCATTGATCTCTGGTTTGAGTCTCTTGTCTTGAGGGTTGCTCAATGAATGGTGTCTCTGTACTTCCATCTACTTACTATTTTAAGGTGCTCCTTGCTTCATTATGACATATCTTCATGTAGTAGGTATAGCTCTACTATTGCAGATGAATATTATGGGAAAAATTTGTCTTATCACCAAGCCCCATTTTTGTGCCCAGTCATTTATGAGCTTAATCTGTACAAGTCAGCAATGCATGTATTGCAGTCTGAAGCCCATCTATGCTTTATAGTGTCTGTTTCTCATCAGTATTTTAAATTCTATATCATTGGCTTGATTAATTACACTATCAATAAAAATTGCCTTATGCCCCAGGGGAATGAATGATAATTCTCTCTAACACAAAATGACAATGCTATATAAACTTAGATACATGAATGGATTTTAGGCTCATGCTTAATTATAGTCTCAGTCTAAGAATAATTGGTTCTTAAGTCATAGCCTTGCTTACTATATTCATCTTCATGAAGAGATCACTGATGATTTGAGTGTTCTAGAAAAGTGTGGTAAAGAAACTAGATGGTGCCCAGCTATCAGGAGGAATAGTGTCTAGCGTCTGAAAGGCTTGTCTCCAAAAAAACAGCCATCTAATTGAGATGTTAGCTAAGTTCACATGGAAGAAGCACACTAACCTGTGTGATCCAAGAATAGAAAATAATAAAATCCAAGTAAGAAGGAGGAAATGATTATCAGAGCTTAAATTGTGAATGGGTTGTTTGCAGAAGGCTGTGGACAACAGCGGAAGCCCAAAAGCCATTTTCAGGATTCCCCACATGGATTAATGTTCAGGGCAACCCCTCTGACCAGAGCTGACAGGTGTGAATAACTTTTTATCTGACAGAAAGCATTGTAAACTATATTATGGTAGAAATAGTTCATTTAAATGTGATATCTTTTTATATCTCCCTCTTGACCCATTTTAAAGTTGATTTACTTTTGAAAAAAGTGCGGGTGGGACTATACATAGATGAAACCTCTGGTGCGTCCCTCTCACCACTGACCAGCAGCATGAGGAGCCTTGCATCATTCAGAAGGCATTGGAAAGTTGATACAATTCGGGTAAATTAAACACTTTATTTGATATCCCTTTTGATCCTTTAAAAATTAATTTTAGTTTTAAAAATATGTTCTGCTTTCTTTTCAACTATGGTTTTTCGTTGATATTATAAGATTTTTCATTTGTACTTATTTATATCAATTCACAATTCAGTAGATCAAGCATAATTTTATAATTGCTACCACCATCAGTTTCAAAACATTTTCTTTCTTCTTGAACTCTGTGATATCAGGTCCCCTTTATTCCCCCCACCCCCACCCTGCCCCTAGGAGTCATTGCTATTAAGTTATTATGATTATTTGCCATATCTTATGACATCCAATGCATCCATTCACCTGAGATTCCGTTATTCATTCCCCTTAAATGGGGTTATGCAGTCACCATTGCTTTCACCTCCCCTCTTCCCCTCCTTCCCGCACTCTCTTCCTGTACCCTTACTTCTGAAGTACGTAAGTAAGTAAGGGTTACTGTTTCAGAAGGGTTATCTATCCTGGCTTTCATGATTGACACTCTTAATTATGCAAATGAACATACGCAGGTCCAACAAGAGTAATGAGGTAAAACTAAGACCACAATAGTAAAGGGAGGAAATATTAAAGAACTAGAACATAGTTATGTTATCATCCCTTCCATGTGTCCCTTCTGTAAGGGACTGTCCAATTATCTTACAGGTGGGTTTTGGGTCTCCACTTTGCCAACACTCCTTCCCATCAATTTGCTTGCTTGCTTTTGATCTTCTGATACCTATACCCATCGACACCTTATGATCACACAGACTGGTGTGCATCCTCCATGTGCGCTGTGTTGCTTGCCTGCTAGAATGCCACTTGTTTAGCTTCAAGCCTTTAAGACCCCAGATGCTACATCATTTACTAGCCAGACACCACCTGCTTTCTTCACCACATTTGCTACTGCACCCATTTTGTCTTCAGCGATTGTGTCGAGAAGGTTAAGTATCAAACAATGCCACATTATTAAAGCAAATCATTCTTGTACTGAGATAAGATTTTTAAATAGAGGCCCAAAGTCCATCTGCCTCCTTGTTGTATATATATTTGTATATATATATCAACTAATATACCTATATTTATATATACATATCTATATTTATAGTTTTGTTTTTGAAAATGTTTTCAGTAGATGAAACCCAGGATAGGCAAATTTATCGTGTCAGTAACTGGACTGATGATTTCCTGAGGGTATGGTAAGGTAGCCTGGAGAGAAATGGAAGCTAATAATTATGAGCACAAGAATAAAGAAAATGGTATAAAATTGATGGTGATTTTATTAATGTGATAGGACTACTGGGTTGCAAGATTTGTGAATTATATGCCAATAAAACTGTTAAAAAATAACAAAGGACTACAGACCTCTGGAGCTCTGCACACCTAAATAAGAAAAACAAAAAACAAATAAAAGGTGGACATGAACTGAGAATTCACCAAAGACACTCAAATGTCTAACAAACGCATGAGGACATGCCCACAATCACGATCCATGCTAGAGATGCAAATCACAACAAGGATGAAATGTCACCTTATATACACAACGATAGCCCAAATCAAAAAACAGGGACGCCAATGTAAAGGAGCCCAGGAAGAAAATCAATGTTCAGAAACAAATTGTGGTAGCAATTGCACAGCACTGTTGTATGTGATTGAAGTATGGACTGATATGATATGCATCTATATAAGACATATACTAACTCCCAATTTAAAAGGATGAGCAAAACAAACGGAGAACAACCAATACTGAGAGGGTCTGAAGCGATTAGAATTCTCACACGCTGCTGATGGGATTGTAGACATGTACAATCATTGTGGATGGCACAGTGATATGGCAATTCCTGAAATAACTGAGGATGGAAATACCATATGACCTACCAGTACCTCTGTTGGGCATATGTCCCAAAGATGTAAGAGAAAGAAGGCAAACGAACATATGTTCACCATGTTCATTGCAACATAGTTCAAAATTGGAAGTTGGAAACAGCCAAACACCCATCATTTGCAGAATGGATAAAGAAACTCTGGTACATACACACAATAAAATACTATGCATCCCTAAAAAGCAGAAGCGCAACCACAAAACATCTTATGATATGAATGAACCTAGAAACCATTCTGCTGAGTGAAGTTCGTCAATCACAGAAGGATGAATAACGCATGAGTCTGCTACTAAAAGGACGGACATCAAGGAAAAGGCAGGCTTCTCTTCCCAGGTGATGTAGTCTCCTAATCTGGTTCTCCAAGAAACTAAGTACTGTGCTTGCCTAGTTCTCATATACCATGCATCGCCCCCTCATTTGAACATCTTAAAGACCAAATTCAAGAGAGGGAGCATCACTCAAGATGGTCACAATTACTGTAAGATAGCAATGTTCTTTGATCATCCCAAATCACCAGACAATCCTACAAAAGTAATTAATGAACTTTACTGAGAACTTGGATCAAGATGAGCAGGGGACAGGTCTGTATCCCAGAGGTGATTATACTTCTGGTGGTGGGTAAAACAGGTGTGATATTGAGAAAAGCATTCATTGTTACTTTTATCGACCTCCCCAATGGAGAAATACACCTGGTTTTATGTTCCTAACTGGGCAATTTTGGCATAGACCCAGCCCTGGTGACACAGGCAGCATACTATGGACAACTGGAACATTAGACCCTATGATTTCAAAGTGAGATTCTATGATTTCAGAGTACATTAAACCTTTCATAGACCACACCAGAAGGACCAAATTAGGACTGTGTTAAGCAATCTGGGCTTTATTTAAACTCACTTGTCATAGATCTAAAGAACTGAAATAATACTGCTTTGACCTTAAAGTGATCTAGTGGAAGAAGGAGATGATTACTGTCCCCAAATTAGAAAATTGGTGGCCCATGGACTTTGGTTTGTTTTGGACCTATTGCTCTCAGGGTGGTCAGCAAATGGTGACCCAGAACCAGCATATAATTGCTGTATCAACTATTCTTTGCTTTCAGTGAAGATCCACCTGACATTAGCAATGACCTCTTGTTCTAAGTCCTCTTTTGAATCCAACCTGAACCGCTGGCAGCTCCCTGTCAATGTACTGCTACAACAGTTGTTGGATGATCTTCAGCAACAGTTTCCTTGTATACCAATGATATAATTCTAAAATTTGAGCAGTCTATTGGCTGACCTTTCTTTGGAATGTGCACACATATGAATCTCTTCTAGTCACTTGGACAGGTAGCTGTGTTCCAAATTTCCTGGCATAGGTGAGTGATCGTTTCCATTGTTTCTTCAGCTTTCTGAAACATTTCAATGGATATTGCATCAACTCCTGGAGCCCTGATTTAACTAATGTGATCATTAATGTTCAATGTGTCTTATCTGTTTTTGATTATCTCAAAATTCAAATGGGATAAGCTCAAGGTTAAATTTGGCCTCTGTGGGCTTGTTTTAATTTTTTTTCAGCTTTATCCTGAACTTATATCTGAGCAATTGATGGTCTGTTCCACAGTAGGCCCTTGGTCTGTTTACTTGCTGATATGCTTCTCCATAGTTTCTTTTCACAGATGTAGTCCATTTGATTTCTCTGTATTTCATCTGAAGACATCTGTGTATACAGTCCCCCTTTGCATTACCAAGTCCATATTGGCAACAACTAATATTTCCTCTTTGTTTCTAACTTCTGCATTTCAATCACCAATAACAATGATGCATCTTGATTACATGTTTGAACAATGCCTGACTGAAGTCATTGGTAGAGGTCTTTAATTTCTTCATCACTAGCTTTTGTAGTTGGTGTATAAAGTTGAATAATAATTGTGTTGATTGGATTTCTTTGAAGGCAGATGGATAAAAATCCTGTCACAAAACAGCATTGTACTTCATGATGGATTTAGTGAGATTCTTTCTGACAATGAATGCCACGCCATTCCTCTTGATTGTGTTATTCCTGGCACGTGTATCATATGATTTTCTGATTCAAAATGGGCAATACCAATCCATACCAACTCACAAGTGCCTAAGGTATTCGTCTTCATGTGTTCCATTTCATTTTTTTATCGCTTCCAATTTTCTTAAAGTCATACTCCATTCATTCCAAGCTTTGATCATTTGAAGATTTTTGCAGATATTTCACTTTACCTTGAGTTGTATCCTATTAGTAAATGAAGGTCCCAACAGCTCCACTCCCATAGATATCACCAAAATCACTTCCAAGAAGTCATCTCCACTTTAATCACATTTCCAGTGCCCTGGACCTGAGAGGCCCATACTCTGGCAGTATCTCCGACAATGTTCTCCTTCCTTTGTGTAGGTTTACATGTTTGGTATTGCTTAAAAACTATACATAATGTTTACAGAGGATTCATCCAAAGAACTGGGGAGGCAATCCTTCTTCGTTGCCTGTTCTTAGTCTGGAAGCTTCACTGAAACCTGTTCCCTTTGGGTGACCCTGCTGGCATTTGAAATACCAGTGACATAGCTTCCAGCATCACAGGAACACACAAGCCACCACAGTACAAGACAGTGACAGACAAGTGGTGGGTAGAATTACCTTGTGCCCTCTGGGGGTGTTTTACGGTATATCCCATTAAAATGATAATGATATCAAATTCCATTCATGTGTCTATGGCTTACATACATCTCTGGTTAACTTTTAGAGAGTTGTTAAACTGTGAAGATCCTCAACCTGGTAAATTGACAGTGGCTTCAACCATGTAGTGAAACGCAGTAATTGTGATGATGGCACAGGAGTGGGCACCATTTCTTTTTGTTGTGTCCAGGGTCGCTGTACCTCGGAATTGACTTTTTGGCACCTAACACAATGACAACAATCTACTTTTGAAATCCAATTGTAGAAAGCCCTTTGGAGCACAGTTGTCCTTCAGAGGGGTCACTCTTGATGTCAACTGGTTTGATTTTGATCTTTATTTAATAGAACTTTTCTTTTTTACTTTGATTGTGATTGAAATGTTAAAATGTTAAAGCGCAGACATATTCGGAGTTTTAAAATCACTGTCCAAACCTCAGGGACATGTCAGCCTTTCCCCCATTGCCACCGAACCCACATCAAGGCATGCCACAAAGGCCTCAAATGACGCAGAACATAAAATGTATGATTAGGCGTCCATGCCTTCTTTGTCCTCCAAGTTTCAAGGAAGAGATTTCAAAGTGGCTGGTATTCTCCCACAGCCTCATTAATATTAAGACTAATTATTATTATCTGATGGTTAGAGCCCCTCAGAATCAGCACTCGTGCAACTGAATGCAGAGAAAAGTGGAGGAAGGAAGGAGGGCATGATTAGTCGTGGAAGGAAAAGACTGGGGACAGGGAGGGTCCCTAGGAGGCTGTTGAGGGCCCCAGTTCTACTATAGATAGATTAGCTATGGGAGGCATTTCAAATGAGAAATTCATAACATACAGTGGTTAACTATATCAAAAAAAGAATCAATTAAAGATGACGCTAGAACCACAAATCTAGAGTAGTCATGTGAAACCACTGAGATATATAAGCAGTTAAACTAGAGTTGGATTGAGAAGAAGAGAATAAAAAGAAAAGCTGCCATTTATTTATTGTTTCCTATGCGCTAGGCATTTTGCATTCAGTATCTCACTTAACCCTCTACACAGCCTTAGTTCTCCATGTAGTTCTAAATTCCTAAAGAGGGCTTCCTGAGAAGTAAGCTCATTGTGTTCTGTAAACATTATTAGATATCATTTTATAAATGAGAAAATGATTTCAGAAAAAGTTACTTATTCAAAGATCCATCATCAATAACTAGCAAAGCTGAACTCAAACCCAGAGCTGACAGATTCTAAAGTCACCATATTTAAATTAAATAAATGTTAGTGTTAAATATGCTGGATTAGAAATTTGACAACTGACCAAAATGAAATACAGGAAAGACTGGGGATGCAGAAGACTAGTCACTAGGGTTGAAAATAGTAGTATGTCCGGTATACTGGGTATACATTATGTGTGTGACATAAAAGAGAAGCCAACAAAACAAACAAAAGAACACTTGACTTGGTGGCTGTATGGTGAAGTCTAAGGTTATAAAGCCAAATGCAATTGCCACTGGGCCATACTCAAGGTCATCTGTTAGTTCTCACTGACCTCTTTTATTTTCATTTTCTTTAGCTTTTCTTCCCTGAACATACCTATCTGTCTTCCCCTGGTCATTGAGATCATGTTCTCCATTGTGTTTCCCCACAGATAGCGTCAATTAGATTCCTGCCTATTCCATCTGGTGGGGCCCACAAATACAGTCATTGCTTAATTTGTTGTTAAAAATTGTTCTTTAAAAGTCTATCATGAAATCTCCAGTTTCATTTTTATAAGCAAGGTCATATTTTTCAATTACCAACCTTCCAGTTTGTCTCCAACATTTGCATTCCAATCTCTAATAATTATCACTGCATTGGGGTCGCATATTTGATCAATATAAGATTGAATAATTTGTTGTTGTTCTAAAGGGTCATTGAGTCAGTTCCAACCCATATTCACAACCGTACAAAATACTGCCAGATCCTGCACTATGCTCAAAATCATTCCTATCATTGAACCATAGTTGCAGCTACAGTGTCAATCCATCTCCTCGAGAGACTTCTTTTTCTCCCTGCCCCTCTTCCCTACCTAGCATTATGTCCTTCTGCAGGACTGGTGTCCCCTGACAACATTTTCATAGTATGTAGAACTAAGTATCGCCATCCTCTCTAAGGAACATTCTAGCTGTGCTCCTCCCAAGATATACTAGTGTGTCCTTTGAGCAGTCATTGGCACTTTCAACATTCTTCTCCAGCACCACCATTCAACTGTGTTCCTGCTTCCATGGTCATCCTTATTCAATGTCCAACTTTCACATGCCTTTGAGGCCATGGAAACGACCTTCACTTGTGTCAGGCACACCTTATTCTTCAAAGTAGCATTCTTGCTCTTCCATATTCTAAAGTTGTCTTATGCAACAGATGTACCTAATAGAGCATCTTTTGATCTCTTGATTGCTGTTTCCATGAGCATTAATTGTGAATCCAATCAAGACAAAATCCTCGAAAACTTCAATCTTTTTCTACATTTACCATGATATTACTGATTGCTCCAGAGGTGAGGATTTTTGTCTTCTTTACATTGGATTTTAATCCATACTGAGGACTGCAATTCTTTATCAGAAAGTGCTTCAATCCCTCCTTACTTTTAGCAAGCAAGGTTGCATCATCTGCATATCACAGGTTGTTGATAAATCCTCTTATCTGACGCCACATTCTTATTCATACTCATATAATCCAGCTGTCTAATGATTTGCTCCGCATTCGGATTGAGCATGGTGAGAAGATACAACCCTGCTGCACACCTGTCTTGATCTTAAACCATGCAGTATTCCTTTGTTATGTTGGCACCACTTCTTCTTGACCCATGTTCGGACCCACGTACGAGTTCTGAATGAGCACAATGAAGCATTCTAGGATTCCCACTCTTCTCAAGGTTATCCCTATTGTGCTATGGTCCACAAAGTTGAATGCCTCAGCATATTCAAAAGTATACAGTATAAAACTCTTCAATTTCTTCCTCACTAGTTTTAATGGTTGGTATATAAATTTGAATAATTGTTCCACTAACTGGATTTCTTTGGGAGCATGGAGATATTATCCTATAATAAACAGCATTATACTTCAAGAAAGATATAGAAATTTTGTTTCACGATGAATGGAATGCCATTCCTCTTGAAGTTGCCATTCCCAGTGGAGTTAGTTTATTGTGCCAACCTGCCTGATAAACGCATGTGGGGTTAATTGAAGGTCAGAGGGATAAATGGCTTGGTGAGCCTTGCCTTTCTATTTCTCAGGTATCTTTCTTTGTGATCGTCAGACCAGGGTGCAGCTGCCTTAGCAGTTCCCTGCTTCAGCTTGCAAGGCTGACTTCCTGCAAGACATCTCCAAGAAGTGACATGGACCTACCCCGATGCAGCCCTGGGTGCTGGAGCAGCCTTGTGGAGACCCCTGCCAGTGCTGAGATGCTAACACATTCACTGACTCGGCTTTCCTCCTGCAGTCAGCATCATAGTGTATATTTTGTGAGATGGAGGAAGACTTTGTGGATTGGTGTTGGACATATGGGCTAATGGGTTAAAGTTGGACGTGTGGGCCTGGGTAGCACTGGGTTGGGGTGTTTGCTTGATATATTCTTATCCTTTATATAAAACTCTCTCTTCTACATGAGTTTCTGTGGATTTGTTTCTCTAAAGTACCCAGAGTAACACAGCACCATAGTAAAGCATATGATTGTCCTATTCAAAATGGGCAATACTAGGACTAAATAATTAAATGACTTTTCTGGCCATGACTGTTATACTATGAAATGGATAACAATCCATGACCCATTGTTTCTATTCATTGACATAAACTGGGTGATATTTCCATAGAAACAACATTAACCTTTTTCAAAGAGCACAGTCGGTAAACAGAGCAGCTCCCACATTTAAAATTCAGTTTTATTTGCTTTAAACTATTTCGTCCCATCTTTATTGTTCAATTATTGGTAACAACAGAATAGGATTCTGTCAAAAACAAAAAACTCAAAATGGCCAATTACAAAGTATTATTTATACATCCTCACTATATCATCCCATTTCTGTTCTACCATAACCCCCTCTCTCCTCCTCTTTTTTTCTTGCTTATTGTGTTTAAAAATTAGAAATCCAATTTGTTTAGTCTATTTTTAAGTTGGAGTGCTATTTTTAAGATGTAGTAAATGCCTTTTTCAAGTATTACATTTCAACAGATGACAGGTATGCTTTATTCACTAAAGTGCTACTTTTTTCAAACTAGGCTCCATACTAAGCCTTATATTAGTATTACCTACTGGTAATAGTAGTAATATGATTATATGTCACTGTTACTGCTAAGTGTGGTAGGAAATAAATTTCAATAAAAATTTATTTGAAGTTAAAAAATGGCCATTACTGGTCCTGTTCAGCTCACTAATGCTTAGAATATTGATCTTTATGTGTTCCATTTAATTTTTACAACTTCAAATTTTCCTAAATTCATACTTTATATATTTTACCTACTGATTACTAATGGATGCTTGCAACTGTTGAATTTCATTTTGAGTAATGTCCTATCAGTACATAAAAGTCTAGTTACCTTTGTTCCATTAAAGTAAACTACCTCTTTTCCAGTTGAATTTTGAGAGTCTTCTAACATTAAAGGTTCATCTTCTGGAATTATGTAGGACAATATTAACTGATATTCATTACTTTTTAGTGTCTAATACCTCAAAAGTAGACAACTTAAACTTGTTTCACCATGGTTGACCCTGATAGTGTTTGAAATACTGGTGGCATAGGATCACAGCAATATATGTGCCACAATTCAACAAGCTGACAGATGAGTGATATATCTGTATATATGTGTACAGATATCTATTTCACAGTAAAATAAGGAGACCCAAATAAACTTTGTTAATTTTCATTTATATCTATGTAAATTCTTATACATGCTTCTAATTCCCCAGAAACTGTTCTAAATGCTATATAAAAGGACCTAATTTGAACACATAATGATAAAATATGATACATATTGTTATTACCATTTTACTATGAAGAAAAGGAGGCATGGTGATGCTAGGTAACTTGCCATGGAAGGATTGGGAATGGAATCCGCACAGCCTGGCTCTGGATTCTACGTAACCATCACACTTTGCTATGTGCTCTTCTAAGATTGTTCCCCTTACATCTAATTTCTAGGATAGAAGCTAAGGCACCTCTGTCTCATCTGCACAGAAATGGATGTTAAACATCATTTTCAAAGTCTGATAAGAAGACTATTTTTTCTCTGGTAGAGCATGTTGTGAAATAGTTTTCAGAGCTATCACACTTAACCTTGAAGCATGTAGCCTCCTTACTGGGCTAACTTTAAAAATCAGGAACTTTATTTTAAATAAATTAGAAACTTATCACCTACTCAACAACTTATAACAAAAATGTTGAACACAAAACCCAGGTATGATTACAATATATATGCTCTTTCCTTTGCACAATTCTTTCTCCGGAAACATTGACACTCGTTTCGTACTCTACACTTTACCCCACTGAATCGGCTGCTCCTTTCTTTTTGCTTTCATCATAGTTTCCAAAGGCATCCACTTAACACAACTCCTACAACCGCCTTCCCTGCCACCTGAGAGAATGAGCAGAAAGCACAGTCTTATTTGTCTTAATCAGCCTAATGCTACATAAAAGCAGTGCTCTTAGTTAAAGGAATCAATAAGCAATCAGTAGCATGATCGATAATAATTGGTTGATTTAATAAACTCGATCGATAATAATTGGTTGATTTAATAAGAAATGAGGTACATGGAAATGACTCCTTTATATTAACTTTGTTCAGTGCTTCCATACAAAGCAGTGAAGGAAGCTTAGATGTGAGCATGCCTAGCAATGAAAAATGCATTATGATGGGTGTGGGGGGGATAGATATTGGTAGAAAATACATACTTTTCACCCTCTCTGATTTCATTTAGGTACCCGAAAGAAGACTCGCAAGAGTCCCTGGTGATAAGCTGGTTTGTTGATGAGAGCCGACACAATGACGATCCGAGCGACATTTTATTGGGATTGGCAAATATATGTACGGTGCGCACCAACTTAGCAAGATTAATAGAAGTTATGGTAACCTTTTGACATCAGTGAATTGTTTATGATACTGTTATCAAATAAAACTTAAAAAGTGAAAGAAGCAATTAACTGTACTGAAGACTGATGAGAGATTTCATTAAGTCTGTTGATGCTGAGATGTGTGTACTAAAGTATTAGACTGCATCCCATGAGGTGGCTGCCAATTTTCACTTGGGATCATCGTTTGCTTAGTAAAGACAGTGTACTCCTTCTCTAGTACACAAATTAGATTTATTCAACCAGAGTAGAAGACTCATTAACAAGGACACCGAGCCATGTTTGCCACGAATAGAGCATGACTGCAAGTCCAATAGACTTTCCAAGAAGCTATCAAACTAATCAGAGAAAATAATGCTTAGAAGTTCAATAGTAGGGAAGAAGAAAAAGAAAACAATCCATATGTCTCTAACCTATATCTCTATATGATTCTCCCAAGCCAAACCCACTGAACTGAGTGCATTCCAATGGACAGTGCACCCGGAGGGCTACGGAGGCTGTAAACACTCATGAGAGCAAATAACCTCATCTTTCTCCCATGGAGCAGCTCTTCGTATCTAATTGCTACACATGTGGTTAGCAGCCCAGTACATAACTACGTCTGCCACCAGAGATCCATCGTGTTATCCTTAGCTACATTAAATTGGCAGCTTTATGACAGCAAGATTTTTTTTTGTTTTTCTTTTTTAAATCATTTTATTGGGGGCTCATATAGCTTTTATCACAATCCAGCCATACAACCATTGTGTCAAGCACATTTATACATATGTTGTCATCATTTCCAAAATACTTTCCACTTGAGCCCTTGGTATCAGCTCACTTCCCCCTTCCTCCTCCCCTTCCTTCCTCATAAACCCTTGATAATGTTTTTTCATGTCTTACACCAACCAACAGCAAGATTTAAAACAAAAAAGGATCATGAACTTGAACTGAGCATGTAATGGTCCAAACCAAGTATAGAGAATATATAAAACATATGCTGGTGTTGCTGATTGACAATGAGGATACAGTCAACCTCTTGTCAGCTATGTCAACTACCCATGGGACTGCTATTTGACTTTAAATTCCTGTTTACTTTTTTTGCCTTCATTGTTAATTTAGTCCATATGCAGCCTATAGGCAGGGAAGGAAATTCAAGGCTTGCTTTTTAGGGCAACAGTCATTTACTGAACTACTGACATTTCCTAAAGAGCCATTGGAGAAAACCATTGGAAAGTGCACGAATTCATGCATACTCATTCATGTACATACTGGTATTACATATTTGTTGTTGTTAGTTGTCATCAAATCAGCTCCCAATCATGGTGATCTCGTGGATAATAGAACACAATATTGCCTGATCCTGAATCAGCCTTTCCCACTGTGTAAATCTATCACATTTCTCGTCCTCTCTGATGCTGTAGCATCTACTAAAAGACCTCTTTAAAATGTTACAGAGCAAAGAGGTCACTTTGAGAGCAAAGATACATGGAATCCAAACTGTGATATTTTAAACACCTCACCTACATGCAAAAGAACAATAAATGAGGAAGAACTGATGTCTTTAAAATATGGTGTTAGCTAAGAATACTGAATACACCAGCAACTGTCAAAAGAATTAAGAAATCTGCCTGGGTAGAAATTTAAGCAGAGTTCTCCTTAGAAGTGAGGATGGTGAGACTCCATTCCAGACTTTGGCCATGTTACCAGGGACCAACAGTACGGGGTGAGGGGAGTAGGAGAGTGAGTGTACTGAGAAAGACATTCAGTGAGAGAGATTGACAGAGTGGCTGAAATAATGGACTCAAGCCTGGCCATGACTGTCAGTTTGACAGGGGGCTGAGAAGCATTGCATTCAGTTGTACACAATGTTACTATGGGTTGGAAGCTACTCACCAGCACCTCGCAGTAAGAGTTCCTTTAGGAATCCTGATGGCCTTTTCCAGTAATTCCTCTTTCCCACTTATGTGCCCAAAGTCAGCAATACCACACGTTTTTTTATTAATTTACTGAACATTTGGTTGTGCTTTAGGTGAAATTTTATATGGCAAGTTATTTCCCCCTTCAATGCTCTCTACACTGTGACATTGTATAGACCTTGTGACATTGGCTGCAATCTCTGCACTGCATTTATACTCTTTTCATGTCCTTCTTGGATCCCCCAATTCCATGCATCCTGTTTCCCTGCTTTTTTTATGCCTTTTCATCTTTGGTTTTAGGAAAATAGCAACCGGCTGGCTGGCCTTGTGTATCTGGTTTTTCTAAGGCACATCTTCCTTAGGTGTCAATGTTTATTCTGTATGTTGAGAAGGAGCCTTTGAGAGTGACTTCAGTTTCAAGTTAGAATGGCTTCCTGCAGTTTCTGTCAGCCCAGTAAGTCTATCTTTTTATTTATGAATTTAAGTCTTGTTCTACATTTCTTCCATTCTTACAAGAATCTCCTAGTATGACCTGGTCATACTGGGCCGCAGTGATAGCTGGACATCATGTAGATTTTGGGGTCTTTGGCTAGAAGGTGCTATGGTCCACCTAGGCCATTTGTCTTTTAAACTAATTGCCTCCTACAGTGTTTGCTGTTCTTTATTCTTCTTTGCTGTGCATAAGAATGGATCATTAGTTATATCTTTGATGACTGCTCAAAAACTTGAAAGATCCAAGACAACACTTACCAAATTAGGATATTGAACATTGTCCTTGCTCTATGGTTTTCCAATTGATCTAATTGTCTCTCTTGATTAGACCTCTTATCCTTCAAGTTTAGAAATGTCAAAAGCTGTGACCATTATGTGATCTTTTATACATACCCATATAAATGTAAACAATCACAGCTTCAGAAGCTCTATGGAGAAGTCGACTGGGTTTTGTAGGGTCACAATGAGTCAGAGTTGACGCAATATCAGTAATGTCTTCTTTGGTGACGTGGCTGTTCATGTCTTTGCCCACTTTTATGTTGACTTGTTTGTCTTTTTGTTGTTGAAGGGCTAGCGTTTTCTATACCTCTTAGATATTAGATTCTTGACATATATGTCATTACCAATATTTTCCCCCATTCTATAGAGCATTTTACTTTTCTGGTGAAGCTTTTTGATGAGCATAAGTATTTACCTTTTAGAAAGTCTAATTTACCTAGTTTAAGTGTTGCTAGTTGTGCATTTATTTGTTATGGTTTTATTTTTTATCCATACCTTGCATTGAAGCCATCCCTCTTTTCTTTAGGAAAACACAATCTTGCCATGATTCCCTCTAAAAAGCATCCAGATGACTTTTCTGGTGATCCAGAGATGTTCAATATACCTGGCAATACCACAACTCAAATACATCAGTTCTCCTTTGTTTTTCCTTTTTTATTGTTCAGTTTTCACATGCATATGAGGTTATTGGTTATTTAAAATAAAATCTCTGGAACATGTTAAGTATGTTAAATTATTATTTATTAGCATTATAATTGGAAATCAATGCATTGAGATAAGAAGCAAATGTTCCAGAAGAGTAATGTGATTTTATTGAAAATTATGGGTTTATGTGACAGCAATAAACATGGTTAAATCTGAATTTTAAAATGTCCTTCAATCTGAAGTGTTTTTTAAAATGAATATTCATGTGTATATATAGATCTAAGTATATCAATATATAGTGTATACACATACACTCATTTGTGTTCATTAACTAGTAGGTATATTTAGGAAGAAAGAAAAATTTATAATGGATATAATCAAGCATATCTTATATGGCATTATATTCAGCACTTCAGTGAGCACATGTCATGTGGAATATGGGATTTCTTCACAATTTATTTAGTGGGAGAGATCTTGCCACATTGCGACACGGTCCAGAACCCGAGCCAACCACGGCATCTGGCGTTCAGATGGAGACAAAGCCGTCTGTTCAACAAGGGCAGGCAATCCGCCTGTGAGCCTGGTCAAACTGAATGAGAAATGATGTTGTAACTGGACAAGTGTGCAGGCATAAAACCATTTTAATAAAACAAAAATTCTCAAAAATGTTTTCCTATAGTTTTGACAATAGGCAACTTCAACTTCAACTCCTCTTTAATTACCTAACAACATAAAATTTAACAGGATATCTTTGTCTATAGCTGTTATTTTAGACAGTCTGTACTCTCATACATGCCTAAATTAAGGTTTGATTCCAATTAGAAATTATTAATAGAAATCCTCAGAACTCTTTAAACTTTTATTTCTTCATCTACCAAAATTACATAGCTTAAAATAATGTTATTTTTTATTTAACAGTCTCATTGGCATATCATTCACATAGGCTGCAATTGGTCACTCATATTAAGAAGAGTTGGTCAATCATCGCCACAATAAAAATCAGAACATTTTCTTCTTACTCTCACTTTTGCTAGTCCCCGATTTCCTCACCGCCTCCCATTCTCTGGCCCCCAACTCACTGCCATCCACAATGTGGACTCTTGGTGACATAGGAGAAGGGAGAACTGCCTCTGTGAGTTTCAAAGACTATAACTCTTTAAGGGAGTAGAAATCCCCAGCCTTCTCCCCACAAGTGACCAGTGGTATGGAACTGCTGACCTTCTGATTTGCAGTCCAATGCATAACCACTGCACCATCAGGGATCCTTGCTATGTCCCTAGAAAATTATTAATGATGATATTTTTATATGAGATTATAGCATTGTAAACTATTTGACAAAAAAGATAACACCTGTGTGTTAAATGACCTGACTTAAAAAAACAAACTGTTAATGTTGTTATTCAAGAGATTTCAACAAGAATAAACAGACACCATTGGAACATAGACTGTGAATAAAACAATTTGTAATACAACTAAAAGTATCATTTTGAATTTGAGATGGAAACAAAAATATTTCTACTCTTTGTAGGATGATGATCTTCTGTAAACATGATACAGAGCTTGGGTTTAGATACTTAAAATATTACAAAGTATATGATTAGTAGGTACCATTGAGTTGCTTCCAACTTGTAACAACCTGTATACTACAGAGTAAAACACTGCCTGGTACACTGTCATCCACACGGTTCTTGTTATTTTGCCCAGGTTTGCAGCCACTGTGTTAATCCGTTACAGGGAGGGGCTTCTTCTTTCTGGATGATTGTCTACTCTACTGAGCATGATGTACTTTGCCAGAGACCGATCTCTCTGGATAACCCTTCTATCGTACTTTGAAATGCAGCCTTGTCATGTTTATTTCTTGGCTTTTGTTTTCATTGTAACACATTTCTTGACATATAATTTGCATATTACAAACCAATAATTAGAATATTTTTAAAAGATGAAAAAATCAAAGAGCTTCATAGAAAATCTCAAGAGCCATCAGTGGACTGACAGTGGATTCATTCAAGTGGGCTTCGGATTCATTTACCTCTGCATCTGCTAGCCTGTGTCCCCGCCACCTCTGCCTCATCATTCTGCTTCCTGTTCATTCCTGTTCATCCATTTTCACAAGTTAGCAGAAGTCTGATTTGAGCCAGACTATACATGCCCACTTCTACAACAGTGTAAGCCATTTCTAAATACAAATCTCTTTCTATATATAAGCCATACAATTATCACTGGTTTTGCGTCTCTAGAGAGCCCAATCTAACGTAATCGCCAAGGCCATGTTTTCCAAAAATGCATCCTTTCTGTTTGTTTCCAATGTTCACATTCTCGGCACCAGGAGCTGTTCAATGCACTTTGAGTGCCTTCTTATTCATTTGCAGAATGGGAAGTTCATAGAACCCCTCAGTTTCTTCATCATTAGCTTTAGTGAGTTTGAATAATAGTTGCATTAACTGGACTTTCTTGAAAGCATATAAATATCAACCTGTCACAGACAGCATTGTACTGCAAGATTGATCAAAAAATGTTCTTTACGCGATGAACATGGCACCATGAATCTTGAATTTTTCATTTTGGGGGCAATGAATTACATTATTTTATGACTCAAAGGCATTATACTTAGAATATCAATGTTTATGTGCTCCATGTCATTTTAGAGAAGTGACAATTTCCCAAGATTCATACTTCTTACACTCCACATTCTGATTATTAATGAATGTTTGTAGCTGTTTCCTCTCATACAATGTTCAGTGGATAAATCCCCAGAAATAGTCTATTTCTTTTTCCTAGTCTGCTCTAAATCTAGATGCACCACGAAAACCATCCCCATTGGTGATTTGCTGGTATTTGAAATAGCGATGTCATAGCTATCAGCATGATCGAAGTAGCATGCAAACAACCACAGTGCAAGAGAATGACAGAAAACTGGTCAGCAAAGTGTGTGTGTGTGTACACCCACATATATGTGTGCATGTCTGTATGCATATGTGTGTGTACATATATATGGAGGTGTATACACACACAAGTTTGGCAGAAATTAATGTTTAAAATAATGGACTTGGATTCCATAAC
Organism: Tenrec ecaudatus; assembly: GCF_050624435.1. Classification (NCBI taxonomy): domain Eukaryota; kingdom Metazoa; phylum Chordata; class Mammalia; order Afrosoricida; family Tenrecidae; genus Tenrec; species Tenrec ecaudatus. The sequence continues at coordinate 114,489,422 of NC_134532.1, forward strand.
ATAGAAAAGAACGGCAAGCTCCCAAACTCATTTTACGAAGCCAGCATTACTTTGATACCCAAACAGGGAAAAGACCCCACAGGTGTAGAGAATTATAGACCAATATCTCTAATGAACATAGATGCAAAAATCCTTAACAAAATATTGGCCAATAGAATACAAAGGAACATCAAACATATCATTCACCACGACCAAGTAGGATTCATCCCAGCGATGCAGGGATGGTTTAACATCCGAAAATCCATCAATATCATACACCACATCGAGAAGAAAAAGGATAAAAACTATATGATAATATCCATAGATGCAGAAAAAGCATTTGACAACATCCAGCATCCATTCCTAATCAAAACACTCATGAAGATAGGATTGGAAGGTAAGTTCCTCAAGCTCATACAAGCTATCTATGAAAGACCAACAGCCAACATCATAGTCAATGGAGAAAAGACAAGAACAATACCACTGAAAAAGGGTACAAGACAAGGATGCCCCCTGTCCCCTCTTCTACTCAATATCATTTTGGAGGTTCTGGCTAACAACATAAGACAGCGGAAGGACATCAAAGGGATCCAATTGGGAGAGGAGGAGGTGAAACTATCGTTATTTGCAGATGACATGATCCTATACATTGAAGACCCCCAAAACTCCACAGTTGGAATACTTACAGCAATAGAGGAATACGGAAGAGTAGCAGGATACAAGATCAATAAACAGAAGTCGGTAGGGTTTCTATACACATCGGACAGGGCCATGGTAGAGGCGATTAAGAGGGAAGTACCCTTCACAGTAGCCAAGAACAAACTGAAATACCTAGGAATATACTTAACAAAAAATACTAAAGACCTTTATAAGCATAATTATAAAACCCTATTACAGGAAACCAAAAGTGACCTTCACAAATGGATGAAGCTCCCCTGCTCATGGTTAGGTAGGCTGAACATAGTAAAGATGACAGTTCTTCCTAAAGCACTCTACAAGTTCAATGCTATACCAATCCAATTACCATCAACCTTCTTCAAAGAATTGGAAAAACTGACCACCAACTTCATATGGAGAGGGAAGAAACCCAGAATTAGCAGAGAACGCCTCAAGAAGAAGGACACAATTGGAGGACTCGCCCTACCTGATTTTAATGCCTACTACACAGCTACAGTGGTCAAAGCAGCATGGTACTGGCACAATGATAGACACTCAGACCAGTGGAAAAGAATAGAAAGCCCAGGAGTAAAATCATCAGCATATAGACAACTGATCTTCGACAAGGGTCCCAAAAACGTCAAGTGGGAAGCAGATGCCCTCTTTAATAAGTGGTGCTGGAAACAATGGATATCCACATGTAGAAAGTTGAAACAAGACATCTACCTCACCCCATGCACAAGAATACACTCAAGGTGGATCACAGATCTAGAAGTCAAACCCCAAACCATCAGGACCATTAAGGAGGGAATCGGGACTAATCTCAGAGCACTGGCCCAGGGAGTACATAGGCTCACTGCAACAGGGAAGGGAACACACACAGGTGATCTGGAAATCGACAAATGGGATCTAATAAGAATAAAACACCTGTGCACCTCGAAAGACTTTGCCAAGAGGGTGACAAGGCAACCCACAGACTGGGAGAAGATTTTTAGTAATGACACGTCAGACAAAGGGCTCATTACTAAAATCTACAACACCATCATGACCTGCAAAAAGAGGAAAACAGTTAACCCCCTAAGGAAGTGGGCAAAAGAAATGAGAAGAACTTTCACTAGAGAGGAGATCAATATGGCCAATAAATATATGAGAAAGTGCTCGAAGTCCCTTGCCATAAGAGAAATGCAAATCAAAACAACCATGAGATACCACCTAACACCCCTGAGGCTAGCCCAGATCAGTAAATCAGAGAGCAACAAGTGTTGGAGGGGCTGTGGTGAAGTAGGAACCCTCCTCCACTGCTGGTGGTCGTGCAGATTTGTACAGACACTGTGGAAAGCAATCTGGCGATACCTAAAGAAAATGGAAATTGATCTACCTTACGACCCAGCCATCCCTCTACTGGGCATATACGCGGTTGAAGCAGCAAATAAAACACGACCAGTCATATGCGCTCCAATGTTTATTGCGGCACAATTCACAATAGCAAAGACTTGGAAACAGCCTAAGTTTCCATCGATAGACGAGTGGATTAGCAAACTTTGGCACATACACACAATGGAGTATTATGCAGCACTGAAAAGCACCGATGAGCACATGAAACATGTTATTTCATGGGAAGAGCTGGAAGGAATTATGTTAAGCGAGGTAAGCCAGACCCAAAGGGACAGGTACAACATGAGTCCCCTGAGGTAAGTACAATCAGCATGACAGAAATAGAAGAATAAACATCCATCCCACAATAAACGGGAGGAAGCATAGATAGTTGGAGGGAGGACAGGCCACACCTAGGGAGGTACATGAGAGCCCAGCATAAAGAAGGAGTAGTGGGGTAGAGAGGGGGAGAACCGAGAGGGGGAGAATCTGAATGGATGGTATGGGGGGGCAGGGTATTAACCCACCCGGGGGAGAGTATCGGTTGTGTCCCCACAGATCTGGAACATGCATACGGACCCCAACACGACACACCAAACAAGGAGGGCAACGCAAAGTACAGAGGTCTACACAAAGAGGCTGGACGACAAACTGGCCCAAACCAGAATTAGGCCGACACCCACACTCGAAGGGAATACCACAGAAAACAAAAATAGATCGTCTGGAGTGGGAAAGGAACTGACCCACCACACCACATCCAGAAGGAAGCTGAAACAAAAGAAGGAGAAAGGACGTAGTGGAGTACACCTGGGTCCACCAAGCCCAAAGTCGATAGACCAGCTAGAAGGGCCCGTCATACAGAGAGGACCATTCAGCTGACCACACTACGAGATATGACATCCTGCACCAACACATGGCCCTACACGGGACAGCACCTGAGACATAATGGGGGATGGGCGACTGAGCTGACCCCGCCACACTGAGGCAAACACTCGGGGCGTGCAATGGAGCAGCGGAGGAAGCAGAGCAAAGGGAGCCTGAGGGAGTAGAAAGGATGGTCTAAAGGTCAACAAAAGGACGTTGAACTAGTAGCAATTTTTCTTTTAATATTTGCTATCTTTTTGCTTAGTCTTTTAAAATTTGTTTTGTTTTTTACCTTGTAAATTTGGTATGTTAGTGGCTTTTCTGCTTATCAGCGTGTCGATGTTGCTTCTGTCAAAGCCATGTTCTTATGGGCCACTTGGGTGCAGTCAAAGTCATATCCATTTGTATGCACATATTACTATGTCAGCAGGTCCACCTAGACAAGATAGGCTGGACAAATAATGAGAGAAGAAAACAACAGGACCAACGGTCCTGGAGGGACATGAGAGCATGGGAGGTAGGGGAAGGGAGGAGGTGTCGCCCAACACAGGGACAAGGGAACAGCGAGTGGTTCAAAACCAGAGGAGGGAGGGGAGGGGAGGACTGGAAGGGAGTGACCAAGAGCAAGGTAACTGAGAGGAACTACTGAATCCAGAATGAAGGCCAAACATGGTAATGGGTGGGGAGGAAAGCGAAAGGAAATAGAGGAAAGGAGTAGGAGGCAAAGTGCATACAGAGAACCCTAAATACAGACATGTACATATGTAAATATATTTATGTTTATGGGGGCAATAGATTTATATGCATATATTTATAGGTTCAGTAGTAGGGTAGCAGATGGACATTGGGCCTCCTCATGCATAATCCCCCAATACAATAGCACCTCGCCCTGCTAAACAGCCATTGCAGGATACCCATCTTCCCGACATGATCACTGAAGACAGCCGTATGTGTAAGCAAATGTGGTGAAGAAAGCTGATGGTGCCCGGCTATCAAAAAATGATATAGCGTCTGGGGTCTTAAAGGCTTGAAGGCAAATAAGCGGCCATCTAGCTCAGAAGCAACAAAGCCCACAGAGAAGAAGCACACGGCCTAAGCGAACACAAGGTGTTGAATGGACCATGTAGCAGATACAAAGGAACAAAAACAATCATTGTGTGATCACCTTCCTCACATAATGGCTGAAGACGAAAGTGTGCATAAGCAAGTGTGGTGAAGAAGGCGGATGGTGCCCAGCTACTGAGAGATATAGCGTCTGGGACTTAACGGCTTGAAAGCAAACAAGCGGCCATCTAGCCCAGAAGCAACCGAGCCCACACGGAAGCAGCACACCAACATAGGTGACCATGAAGGACAGAGGAGACCAGGTCTCCAACATCAAAGATGGGGTGGTGGTGAGAATCACGTCACCGTGAAAGAGGGGGAGTGCATGATGGGGACCCAATGCCCACATGTAGAGAGCTGAACACCCCTTCCAGAGGGGTAGTGAGGAGGAGATGGGCCACACAGGGTTCAGTGTAACAACAATGAAACTCAAAACCTTCCTCTAGTTCCTGAACGCTTCCTCCCCTCCCAACCATCATGACCCCAATCCTACCTTGCCTTGCGGACCTGGTTGTACCAGAGGATGTACAGCGGTGCAGTGGGGATCTGGAGGCACAGGGAATCTAGGACAGACGAACCCTTCAACACCAGCGGTGGGAGTGGCGACACCAGGAGGGAAGAGCATGTAGAAAGGGAGAACCGATCTCGGAGATCTATGTGTAACCTCCTCTCTGGGAGATTGTCAAGGGGGAAGTGGGTTAGGGGAGACGCCGGGGAATGTAAGATAAGATATAATAATTATTTATGAACTATCAAGGGACCAGGGGTGGGATCGGGGAGGGAGAGGGATGGGGGGAAAAAAAGGGAAAACGAGCTGATTCCAGGAACCCAAGTGGAAGGTGAATTATGAGAGTGACGAGTGCAACGAATGTATAAGGGTGCTTTGCTCATGTGATGTATGTACAGATTGTGATAAGAGCCTTATGAGCCCCAATAAAAAGATTTAAAAAAAAAAGAAAGAAAGAAAATGATTAGGGCAAAGCATGTACGGATGTGCTTTATACAATTGATGTATGTATATGTTTATGTATGGATTGTGATAAGAGTTGTATGAGCCCCTAATAAAATGTAAATAAATAAAAATAAATAAATGAATAAATAAAAAAGAAAAAAAAAGAAACAGATAATTGATGGAGCTACTTATGATTAGCACAAGAATGAAGAAAATGTTCTAAAATGGATGGATTGCAGTGATGATTGTACAACTCTTCTTAATATAATTGGATTAATGAATTATACGGTTTGTGAATTATATACCAATAAAACTGTTAAAAGAAACAGAAAAAAAAATAATGGACTTGGAGAACATTATTCTAAGTTATGCTTGTTAATCACAAAAGGACAATATTTGTATGAGAGCACCATTATAAAGAATAAGGTAAATGTTTCATACCAAAAAAACAAACAAACAAACTTTGATAGTTATGGGGGTTTGGGACAGAAATGAAGCAATAAGCTAAGGGGTGGACAGATGTTAAATTGAGGGAAGGGGAAGTCAGCAATTTACAAGATGTAGAAGATAAATCAAAAGTGGGGCAGGGAAAGCTGTTGGGAGGTTTAATAAGTACCCCAAGTTGTTGAATACAAAAATGATTATCTGAAATATAAACCCTCGCCTAATTCTCAGTAAAAAGATTATAGATGTTTTACAAATTTGTCAAAATCCATAATCAAATATATATAATTTAATTCATCTACAAAATCTGCATCATAGATTAGGAAAAACTATTAAGGATTCTAAGAAGTTAAATGAACCTTTACATAAAGTAGTATAGCTAGTCTCTGAACTCCTGTCTTCTGCCTCCAAGGGCAGGCTTTTGCCTTCATAAGCATGACTTCATTTCTTATGTCCAAACACAGAAAAGTCAATACCTGCTACACCTTCTAAAGAGGCCTTGGTAGCTCAAATCGTTTGCAGTCATGTACTAACCTAAAGGTTGGCAATTCAAATCCAACCGGAGACTTGATGATTTGCTTCCTTAAAGATTATAGCCAAGAAAGCAAGCCTAAACTGGTGGATTCGTCAGTCACAGGATACCTAACCTCTACACCAAAGTCCTGAAAAACAAAGTGAAAGAGATACAGATGATCTTACTGGAAGTCTGAGCGTTAAAGGAAAAGATAAAGAGGTCGATCCGATGTTGATTAAAAGCAGAAATTTTTAAAAAAATGAATGAGGAGAGAGATTGCATGGAGGTGCCCCACTAGCTGGCATGATGACAGTATAGACATCTTGAGATAATTCAAGCAGTATGATCCAGTGAGATGTACATGGACACATCTTCATGAGTGTCCACTAAGGCAGAGAGAGGCACTATGTAGACAAATATATAGAGAAACAAGATGGGCAAAATATATAACAGATTTAAGGAAAGACGGTATCTGAGCTGTGGACTTGGTCTTTAGTACTTTTGAATCACACGAGTCATTTCCTTGAGAGAAAACAAAATCTCTGCATTAAAAAAAAAACTCAAAAAAATTCATTGCCATTGAGTCACTTCCAACGTTATAGAACAGGCTAGCACTGCGCCTGTGGGTTTCTAAAACTGGAACTCTCCACAGGAGCAGAAATGCTTGGCTCTCTCCTAGGAAATGGCAGGTGGTTTGGAACCGTTGACGTTGTGGTCAGCAGCCCAACACATCACCACCCCACCACCAGGGCTTCCTTCCATGGAAAACTGTAATTAAAAGATAAGGCAAAATTTCCACAAACTTTTTGAAGTCCCTTTATTTATACATTTATGAACGTCATTTCTTTTGCTCCTCACAAGGACGTGGATTAAGATAACCCCGCCATGTTTATGGACATCCATTCATTCAGTAGTCACTGAGTGTGTTCCAGGCAATGTACTAGGTACTAGGAATACAACCAAGGAGCAGGCAGGCATCACAGTCTCAGTATAAAACGAGTTCAGCATATTCTCAGCTGCACTATGAAGCACACAAGGCAATCTCTATAAGAAAGGGAGTCTATCTTCATTAATCAAAGGAGGTTGCTGTTATTCTTAGGTGCCATTGCGTCAGTTCCAACCCATAGAGACCTTGTGTACAAGAGGATGAAGCACAGCAAGGTCCTCTGCCATCCTCACAATTGCTCCTATGACTGAAGCCCGTTGATGCAGCCACTGGGTCCATTCATGTCCTCGAAGGTCATCACCTTTTACGCAGGCCCTCTACTTTACCAAAGGTGATGTCCTTCTCCAGAGACTGGGCTCTCCACAATATGCCCAAGGTATGTAAGAAGTCTCGCCATCCTTGTCCCTAAGGGCCACGGTGGGCTTATTTCTTCCACTACAGAACAGTCTGTCCATGGTACTTCCACTATTCTTCTCCAGCACCGCAATTCAGATGCATCAATTAATCTGCAGTCTTCGAGCATGCTCTTAAAAGTCCTTACATGTGCTTTCAACTTTGGAAAGGACGACCATGCCATTGACCAAAGGCAGTTCTTCGCACGATTATAGTTTTATCTTCTCAGGAATTTGGAGGAAAACCGAAAGCTTACTTCTTTTGCTGATTTCCATCCTGATTCCTAGATGATGGCATAACTTTCAAAGTTTTAGACCTGGGACTACTTCATGAAACAGAGAATTGTTGGTCTTAGCCACCATCTGGTTAGCCTTCAAATTATGGCAATCCTGCTCTAAGCAGAATGAGGGCTGCTTGCTGCTTGTGTTTGTCCAGATAGACCAGAGAAACAAAACCAGTGACACTCATGTATATGTACAAGAGAGCGTTTCATCAAAGAGTGATTGTATTGTAGGAAAACATCCCAACCCAGTCCGGATCAAGTCCATAAGTCTGATTATTCCATATGTCCTATACCACTCTATAATTTCCTCTTCAGGCTTACGCAACACATCCACTGATGCTGAATGCAGGAAGACCACAGGCCAGTGGGTGGAAACTTTTATGGATCCAGTGGCACTGTAAGCATCTCAGCAAGGGCAGGGGTCTCCACGTGGCTCTTCAGATCCAGGGGTCTGGCTGCCATCAGCATAGCTCCATCTGGCCTGTCAATGAAAATGTATAGCTGAGACAGTGTGTGTCCAGCCTTGAGGGAGGAAGACAGGAGTTCCCAGAATCCTCAGGAAAAGGTCATGCCCATAGATGGGCATCAATGGCTATGAATTGATGAACAAGGTAGACTCCACCCCTTCGCTTAAGTGGCATGTAACTGCCACAGTGCAGAAACATCCCTTTGGTAGATTAGCGATCAGATCATTGTGATCCACAGGATTTTCAATGGTTGATTTCTGGAGTAAATCCCAGTTCTAGTCCATCTTGGTTGGGAATTTCTGTGAAAACATGTTCCGCATGCTGTCGGCACACAGTCAACCAGTCACAGATGTGTGGTGACAGCCAACTAGTGTACTGGCTAAGATTTGAACCCGAATCTCCTTCATCGATGGTGAGAAGTATGTCATTGAACCGCCAATGCCTCGTTGAACATAAAGCTCTCTTGGCCAAAGAAAAGGATAGTATTAAAGAAGTAAGTAACTTTTGAGATACTAGAACAATACTCAAGACATTCTCAGTAGATCACCAGCTTCTTTATTGCTAAAAAGCAGAAGATTATTACCCTCCAATTTTACAACGAAAGAAGAATTTCAGCTACTTTGGAAGAAGTACTGCTGTCTTCTTTTTCTTTTATGTAAAAGAGCCCCTCATTATTAAAATACGTTGAATTTTTAGATCCCTAACCTTGTAAATAAATAAACTCCTTGAAATCCTTTTTGGTAGTCATTTTCCAGCTTAAGTTGTATCGTGAAGAGCTTATAAGTTATTGAGCTCCTCCTGACAAGCTCTGTTGCGGCAGAGGCGCATATTCCTGGTAAAGAAGGCAACCTAGAGAATTATTTAAGTTCCGTTTTCCTCTTCACCTACTCCTGTCATCACAAGATTCCCAGCGTTAATTTGTTAACCACAGCTTCCATCTTTAAACGAAGCAGGGCCATGCATCTATCTGTTCTTGTAGAAGCTACCACCAACTTTATCTTTCATATTAAGTTTTAAATCACCCTTAAAATGTTCTCGGCCTTCCACCTGAATAGGAGCTTAGTCTATGAAGAACAATAAGACTTGGAAAAGCCCGTTTAGAGCATCGAAATAGCTTACGGCTGACCAAAAGAGAAAAGGAAAAGGCTAGAGAGATTACAGTTCTAAATGTTTGCTTCTAAAATGAACAAACTCATTAAAAGGAATTGCATCATGAGAAAATTTTGTAAAACATATGCGAAGCAGGATATTAAGAAAAACACATAATATTTGTAAAAGCAATTATTCACTTTGACAATCAAAAGTTGACTTTCACTTCAGAACATAAAAGGGAACTTGGAAGTGCCAAAATGAAATTTCTTACACATTTCTTGTACTTGACCTCAAAATGCAAGAACTATAAAGTGGAAAAATATGTGGGGAACTTAAACTCAATAACACAATAAAGGGCAGCACCCTGAAAGCACATCACTTCAGAGCCAAAAATATCATTATAAATTATCTAAATATACTGTGTCATTTTACTAAATAGAAACATGTCCTGGGCAGTTAAGGGTACAGGTGGCATCGTGGCTTATATGTTGGACAGTTAACTGCAAGGTCAGCAGTTCAAAACCACCAGCTGCTCCAAGGGAGAAAGACGGGGCTTTGAACTCCTATTAAGAAATACAGTCTTGTAAACCCTGTCGTATAGTGCCGCTATCAGCAGAATTGACTCCGTGGCAGTGAGAGACCAAAGATTGCACAGCCAAAGAAAAACTGTAGGCAAGACATGTCATGCCTCTCCCTCCTTTCCTGACTCCTCCTGTTATTGCTTCCCTCTTCCACCTAAAGCACTGAGAGAAAAGTCAAGTCTTTAACTTGAATTTGCTGTTGTTGTTCTTTCTTAATTTTGAATTAGAATATTTCAAATTCATTTACTAGATGATATATTTGACCAAAATAGGGAACAAATTATACCGTTTTTAGTTGTATGTGGAATTTAAAGGCTGAGAGGCAGAAAATAAAATGTGCTAAAAGAAATACATTTTTCAAGACTCAGATTTTTGTGTAATAAACTTCATTGCAAATGGAAAATATGAAATGTGATCTCTGGACTAGACATTTTGGTACTACATCCAAAGTTCTTATCAGATAAGAGCCATCTGCAAATGTATACCTCTAAGCTGTTTTGTTCATTTATTTATTTTAATCATTTTATTGGGGGCTCAGACAACTCTTATCACAATCCATACATCCATCCATTGTGTCAAGCACATTTGTACATTTGTTGCCACCATTACTTTCAAAACATTTTCTTTCAACTCGAGCCCTTGATATCAGCTTATTTTTCCCCTCCCCAATCCTCCCTCCCTCATGAACCCTTGATAATTTATAAATTGCTATTTTTCATGTCTTACACTGATGAATGTCACCCTTTACCCACTTTTCTGTTGTCCATCCCCCTGGGAGTGTAATATATATGTAGATCATTGTGAACAATTCCCTCTTTCTCTCCCCACCGTCCTCTCATCCTCCTGGTATGGCTACTCTCAATATTGGTCCTGAAGAGTTTAACGCTACTGGATTTCCTGTGTCTCCAGCTTCATCTGTACTCGTGTACATACTCTGGTCTAGCCGGATTTGTAAGGTAGAATTGGTGTCATGATAGTAGGGGGGAGGAAGCATAAACAACTAGAGGAAAGTTGTATGTTTCATCAGTGCTGTACTATACCCTGACTGGCTTGTCTCCTCCTGCAACCCTTCCGTAAGGGGATGTCCAATTGCCTAAGATGGGCTTTGTGTCTCTGCTCTGCACTCCCCTTCATTCACAATGATATGATTTTTGATTCTGGGTCTTGGATGCCTGATACCTGATCCTATTGATACCTCATGATCACACAGGCTGGTGTGCTTCTTCTATGTGGTCTTTGTTGTTTCTGAGCTAGATGGCCACTTGTTTACCTTCAAGCCTGTAAGACCCCAGACGCTATATCTTTTGATAGATGGGCACCATCAGTTTTCTTCACCACCTTTCCTTATGCACCCACTTTGTCTTCATTGATCGAGTCGGGAAGGTGAGTATCATGGAATTCCAGGTTAATAAAACAAATTGTTCTTGCATTCAGGGAGTATTTTAGTACAGGCCCACGGTCCATCTACTATCTTAATACTAAACTTATAAACATATGTACATAAATCTATTTCCCCATTGTCGTATATCAATATATTTACATATGTATATGCCTATATTTAGACCTCTATAAATGCCCTTTTCCTCCAACTTCTTTCCTCTATTTCCTTTTACTTTCCTCTTGTCACACTCATATTCAGCCTTAATTTGGGTTTCAGTAATTCCTCTTGGTTACATTGCCCTTCATCCAGCCTTACAAGTCCTCCTACACCCTCTTCGTCCTCAATTTTACATCACTTGTTCCCTTGTCCCTGGGTTTGCTAGCACCACTTCCTTTCCCTTGACTCCTTCTCTCTCATGCCCCCCAGCAACAATCGGTCCCACTGTTTTCTCCTTTGGATTGTTTATCCCACCTATCTTATCTAGACAGATATGCAGAAAGAATAATATGCACAAAAATGAGAGAGAGCAAAACAAAGCAACAAAAGAAAACAACAACAACAAAGACCAATGACCAAAAAAAAAGTCTATAAATAGTTCTTCAAGTTCTGTTTATTGACCTTTAGGAGGGTTTTCCTGTCAACTTTGATGAAGTGCCATGCCCTAGTCCCACAGTCTATTTTTGGTATTCCCAAGGTACTTCATTGTTCTGCTCCCCTTGCTGTTATGTTGCACACCCTTAGTGTTTTGCCTCAGTTTGGTGGGGTCAGATGGGGCAAAAAATCCCCACACTGTTGTTGTTCCCAGTGTTGTCCTCCATAGTGCTATGGGTCAGTGAGAGGCATCGTGTTTCATGACGCGATGTGGCGGGCCCTATGTTCCTCTCTGTGTTGGCTGCTCTGAAGAGGAATACCATCCTCAGGGCTTGGTGGGCCAGGATGTGTTCCACTCTCTCTCCCTCCCCCTTTGTTTGCTCACATGTGCTCTGATCAGACATAACCCTCTCCCTGAACTGTAGCTTCAGTGCTGTCTTCTGTAGTGAATTCTTTCAGGGGGTGGGGGGTGGGGGGCAGGGCGACTATCCAAGTGGTTGGGATTGGGGCCAGCCCCTCAGTCCTCTCTATTGACTCCTTGCTTCATGCTGGTATGTTGCAGTCACATCTTGAAGCATCAGGTTGAAGTCTGGTCCCTCTTTCCCTGCTTTTTTTTTTAATTAAATAATTTTATTGGGGGTTTGTACAACTCTTATCACAATCCACACATACATCCATTGTATCAAGCACTTTTGTAGCTTTGTTTCCCTCATCAAGACATTTGCTTTCATTTGAGTGCCTGGTATTCAGTCCTCATTTTTTCCCTCCCTCCCCACTCCCCCCACCTCCATGACACTTTGATAATTTATAAATTATTATTATTTTGTAATATCTTACACGGTCCGACATCTTCCTTCACCCACTTCTCCGCTGTCCATCCCCCAGGGAGGAGGTTATATGTAGATGCTTGTAATCGGTTCCCCCTTTATACCCCACCTTCCCTCCACTCTCCTGGTATCGCTACTCTTACCACTGGTCCTGAGGTTTTCATCTGTCCTGGATTCCTTGTGTTTCCAGTTCCTGTCTGTGCCAGTGTATAGTCTCCGGTCCAGCCGGATAGGTAAGGTAGAGTTGGGACCATGATAGTTGAGGATGGTGGAGAGGAAGCATTCAAGAACTAGAGGAAATTGTATGTTTCATTGTTGCTACCCTGCACCCTGACTGGCTCATCTCCTCCCCGCGACCCTTCTTCAAGGGGATGTCCAATTTCCCCCAGAAGGGCCCTGGGTCCCCACGCTGCACTCCCCCTCATTCACAATGATATGACTTTTTGGTCTTTGAAGCCTGCTGTTGCTTTTTAAGTGCCTTCTGTTCCATTCCAACTTACAGAGGCCCCGGGGAAACAGAGCAAAACACTGCCTGGTTCTAGTTCATCTTCACAATTATGTTGGAGCCTACGTTTGTGACCACTGTGTTAATCCATCTCAATGAGAATGTTCCTCTTTTTGTCCTGACCCTCTACCAAGCATGATGTCCTCCTATAAGCCAGAATTAGCCCTCCTGGTAATAGGATTAAAGTATGAGACAAAATTTCACCGTTCTTTCTTCTAAGGAACATTCTTGCTATACTCCCAAAACAAGACTCTTCATTCTTCTAATCCATCCAAATCCACCACTAGTGAATGAATTCTAAATCCTCATGATCCAACGTAAATATCTCAAGGCTGTAAATCTTCATGGGAGCAGAAAGTCTCACCTTTCTCCTGTGTAGAAACTGATGGATTTGTGCCTGTGACCTTGAAATTATCTGTTCAGTTCTTATCTGACTGTGCTATCAGGGTTTATTTTGGTTTCCTGGAAGGCACAGATAAGCGGTATTATTTTGGGCAGAAAATATGAGAGTATCAAAGATAATGGAGTCCATGCAGCACTGAGAAACCTGTGTGAAGTAGAACCTGCAAAACACTTCTACTCAGTCAGTTTGAACTCACGGTGACCCCACGTGTGTCAGAATAGATCTGTGCTCCATGGGGTTTTCAGTGACTGGTCTTTTTTAAGATGGTTGCCAGTCTTTCTTCCCTGCTTTTTCGTGTATCTTATAGCCTACTTGAACATCTTCCTAAGCTGTTTTTGCTTCCCAGTACACCTTGATTTTTAAATTGTTGGTAGAAAAAAGATGTAAGAATCAGAAATAAGAATCAACTTTTATTTTGGTCTAAGATGTTAGAATTGAGGTTTATCATAAATTTTATTTCTGTATAGAATTTTCCATTATGTTATGTTAAAATTGATGGCTATCATGAAATTTTTTTCTGTATAGAATTTTCCTTTCAAGAATTTTCCCCTTCTCTACTGGTAAAGATATCAATTACTTGTTTGTAATTTCCTTTCCAAAGGGTGTATATGCCATCCAGGTAGTGTAGCTTGAATATTCCATGTCTTTGAGATAGTAATTGGGCTAGTTGTAGACACAATAAAGTTAATCAAAGTGCATTTGAAGTATTTATGTAGATAAAAATCCTTTATTGTCTTTAGTGACCTTCACCACGAAGAGAACAGCGTCAGTTCAGTACTTGTGAAGCCATCATTGATGCCCATGGAGAACACCTGGTTAGGAGTTTAGTCAATAGAAAGGAAAGTTGAATGACACAGAATAAGAAACCATTTCCTATAATATCTTGAATATTTGGCTCTTGAGGACTTCATTAATTTTCCTGAGCTTCAAGATGGATTTACATAAGCAATTGATGATCTGTTCCACAGTTAGCCCTTGGCCTGGTTTCAGCTGCTGTTAGTAAGTGTCGCCATTGTCTTTTCCCACAGATGTAGTCAATTTGATTTCTGTGTAGTCCATCTGGAGAAGTCCAGGTATATGGCTGCCTTTGGTTTTTGAAAAAAGGTATTTGCTACGAACAAGTCACTTGCTCTCCAGCTTCATTTCTGTCTATTACCAAGACCATATTTTCCAGCTATTTTTCCTTCATCTTTCTTTCTGACTTTTACATTCCAATTTGTAATAATTATCAATATATCTTGATTGCATGTTCATCAATTTCAGACTGAAGACGTTGGTAAAATTCTTCAATTTCTTCATCATTCCTTTTAGTGGTTGGTTTGTAAATTTTAGTAATGGTTGTATTGGTTGGATTTCCTTGTATGCCTATAGAGAGTATCTTATCACAGATCTCATTGTACTTCAAGATTGACCTTGAAATGTCCTTTTGGAGGATGAAAGAAACACCATTCCGCTTGAATCTGTCATTCCCATCATAATAAAACAATATGATTTTCTTATCCAAAATGATCAACATTTGTCTAATACTGCTAACTAATGCCTAGAATATCAATCTTTATAGGGTCCATTTCATTTTCAGCAACTTCTAATTTTCCTAGACATAATTTGTATATTCCAAGTCTGATTATTAATAGACATCAGCAGCTGTTTTGTCTCATCTTGAGTCCTGGCTCACCAGCAAAGGAAGGCCTCCAAGGTTTCACTCTATTCACATCCTTATAGTTCACGCTTCGTAGAGGATTCCCTTCTTCCTCCATGTTTTGAGTGACTTTCGACCTGACGGGCTCATCATCTTCTGGCACTCTCTCTGACAATGTTCTGCTACTGTTCAAAAGGTTGTTTTTTGTTTTAAGTACCCGACAATGTGTCGATGCCATCTGTAGGGTTTGCAGTGTCGGATTCCTCTGAAGTGCACAGCTTTTTCCTTCTTCATAGTCTGGAAGTTCTGCTGAAACCTGATGGTATTTGAAATACTAGTGACATCGCCACCTGCATTATAGCAATACTCAAGCCCTCACAGTATGACAATCTGACAGACAAGTGGTGGGAAAAACTTACAAAGCCATATTTATTCTTCGACCTATGGGGATCACTGATGTAGTGTAAAGGATGAATGTATTAGCTTTAGTAGATAAGTCAGTGACCCAGAGCAGCTGTTATAAGATTTCATCTACTAAATTAAATAAATTGATGCCTTAAACTAATCCCATGGCTCACGTAGTCTGAACAATAAACATGTGATTATAAGTTTTGTAAAAATCAATTGCAGTAATTAATTTATTCAAATTCAGCAAGGTTTTAGGGAAAAATAGAATAACATACAGAAATCAGTTAGGGCTTATAAGCCAGAAGGAATTTTAAAACATTATAAAGAGAAGGCACTATTAAAATGATTAAAGTGAGTATTAAAGAGAATTGATTACATAATTAATGGTACCCTATGGGACAGTATATGGAGATTATTCAATTAAAGTCCTATAGCTCAATTATTTTTCTAATACATTTAATCATTCAAATTTCATTGTGTATTGATTACAAATTTTATATTACTCTTCGTCACTGAAATACAAAGTTCACAAAATTACTGGGCCCACAAAATGTAAAGGGTAGCTAATGAGAAAGACAATAAGCAGGACACATTAGTAACATATGTTAGGTTATATGTTAACCCATAAACTGTTAGGGAGAGAAAATAAAATAGTAACAGGAAATATAAAATGTGCTTTGTTTTATTTGCTTTTGTTTTCAGGGTTGGGAGGTGAAAATCATGCTCAAAGGCATATGCAATAGCCAGGAAAGACTCACTGAGAATGTATTTTATTTCTTTTTTAAAAATCATTTTATTGGGGGCTCATTCAATTCTTATTACAATCCATCCATCCATCCATCCATTGTGTCAAGAACACATGTGCATTTGTTGCCATCATCATTCTCAAAACATTTGCCTTCTACTTGAGCCCTTAATATCTGCTGCTCATTTCCCCCTCCCTCCCCACTCCCCCTACCTCATGAACCCTTCATCGTTCATAAATTATTATTAGTTTGTCATATGTTACACTGTCTTATGTCTCCCCCTGCCCTCTTCTCTGATGTCCCTCCCCCAGGGAGGCTATATGTAGATTCCTGTAATCAGTTCCCCCTTTTGTATTTTTTAGTAGAAACCTGATTAAAGGGAGAGGGTAAACTGTGTACAGGTTTAAGAAGTATCTGTGCTAAATAGAGGGTAGAACGAGTGCAAATTCCCTTCATGAAATTATGTCTGGAGTGCTTGGCACAGCAGTGAGACCAGGGTGGCTTTCCTGGAATCCGAAATGAGAGTAGCAGGAGAGGAAATCAGAGAGGGAATGGAGGAATGATTATAAGTGGTTATAGAAGAGAATAGGAAAGAATTTGGCTTGTATTGTGAGTGACATAGGAAAGCACTGAGTGATCTGGGGAGTGACAGCATTTGACTGATAGTTCAGCAGAGGCCGTTTGGTTAAATAATTAACAACAGACTGGAAGCAAAAACTAAAAATGGAAGGCGAGAGACTACTCAGAAGCTTTTGAAACATCTAGGTGAGATATAGAGGTGTCTTTAATTACAATAACCAACAAGAGTAACCAGGGCGGTCTTGGGCAGGCTGGGGAATCTGTGAAAACTGTCCTGGTGAGTGAAAGTCAGGAGAGCGGCACCTAGAAGACTTTCCCATCACAACCAAGCACCTGCCTGTTCTTCCTGGGTGCAAGGGCTGCCCGTGAAAGGTCCATTTGGAAACCTTACCATATCTACCCTACAAGCCTGGTCTCACCCTTCCAGACTTCATTTTGCTCCCAGGATTCAAAGAAAAGTGAAAAGAAACACAATTTTAATGCCTCCAAGGATGCCTCAACTCTTATTTTGATGTGGTATAAAGCAAGGGCATAGAGTGCTTCGGGGGAAGGATTAAAGAGCTGAAAACCTTCAGAAGTATATAGTCCTAAATCAGGATATGACAAGAATATTGATATTTTGGTTAAATAAAGGTTTTGATGATTTTCTAAAAATGGTTATTTCCTTAACCTCATACCACTAAACAGAGAATACAGAGACATTTCTTTTTGAGATAAGAATCATTTTAGCACCAAGCTATCCTTGACAATACAAAGTCTCCTGGTAACTGTTGTGATTATTTGCTGTTGAATATCTCTAATTCATGATGAAGCAATGTACAATAGACCAAAATATTGCCTGACCCTATGCCATCTTCTCAGTCCATTGTAGCAACGGTGTTTAAGTAGCTTTCAACCTAGGAAGCTCAAATTCCAGCTCCACAACAGGCAATATTACACAGTTATCCCATGAGTTATTTGGCTCATTGTTGGTAGCAGATCAGTAGACCTTTGTCCCTAGTCTGTCTAAATCTCATAGTGGCCCTGCTGGTATTTAAAATACTGACAGCATAGATTCTAGCAATGTAGCAACCTAAAAGCCACCACCATATGATAAACTGCCAAACAGGCCGCAATCCCAGTACAGGAGGCAGAATACTATAATTTAAGGAAAGCGCGAGAGTCTTACATAAACATAATCTATAGGGCTTAATTACAGGAATAATAAACCACATTTTTCAACAGGGTGGAACTTTCAAAACATCATTAATGACCTCTACTGGAAACTAATAACTCTCCGACACTGCATATGTGCAAGCAGTTTACTATTATCTTTAATTTCTAAACTTATCTGTGACATCCCAGCACTTGTCTGTCAGTCTGTCCTACTCTGGTGGCTTGTGTGTTACTTTGACACTTAAAACTATGTCATCCAAGGGGAAAAGGTTTCAGCAGAGCTCCCAGATTAAGACAGACTACAAGCAAAAGCAATCAACTGCCTACATCGGAGGAAGTAGTCACTGAAAACATATGCATAGAATCTAAACACTGGCAGATACTAAAGGGCGAATGTATAGGGGCAGAATCTGGTCAGAGGTAGTGCCATGTTAGGGAACCCTTGGATCATAAAGCACTTGAATATGACTGATAAGAAGCTGCGTTCTCGAAGCAGAGTCCACCATGATGATGTGAATGGAGGAATACCTGGGGGAGTGGAGACTTTGGGATCTTCATTTGCTTATGGGACACAATTCAAGCTAAGAACAAATAGCTTCAAAAATATACTAATATTCAGAACTTAGAATGTGAAAAGTATGGAACTAGGAAAACGGTAAGTCTTCAAAAAATGAAGTGGAACACAAAATTGATATTCTAGGCATTATTAAGCAGTAATGGACTGGTATTGGCCATTTTGGATCTGAAAATTATATGGTTTGCCATGCCGGGAAAGACACAATAAAGAGGAATGGCACTGGCACTGTATTCTCTGCCAGAAAGGACATCTCAAGACATATCCTGAAGTAAAATGCAGTCTGTGAAAGGATTATATCTCTCTGCGTCCAAGGAAGCTCAATCAATACTATTATTCAAATTTATGCACCAACTACTAAAGTTAGTGATGAAGAAATTGAAGAATTCTACCAACATCTTCAGTCTGAAATTGATCACACATACAATCAAGATGCATTGATAATTATTGGAGATTGGAATGTAAAATTGGGAAAGAGGAAGGAACAGTAGCTGGAAAATATGGTCTTGGTGATAGAAACAAAGCTGGAGGTCACATTATAGAATTTTACAAGACTGATGACTTACTCATCGAAAATACTTTTCTTCAACCACAAAAATTGAGACTACCATGTAGACTATTCCAGATGAAATACACAGAACTGAAATTGACCAGATCTGTGGGAAGAGACAATGAGAAGCGCAGTATCAGCAGCTAAAACCAGGCCAGGGGCTGACTGTGGAAAAGTCCATTAATTCCTCATATGTAAGTTCAGGTTGAAGCTGAAGAAATTTGCAACAAGTCCTTGAGAGAAAAAATATGACCCTGAGTCTGTCCCACTTGAATTTTGAAAACATCTCAAGAGCAGCTTTGACCCATTGATCACTAATGACGGAAGACCTGATGAAGACATCAAGAACATCAATCATAAAGAAAGCAAAAGGGCATTACAAAGAGAAGAAAAAAAAGAGCAAAGTGGATATCAGAAGAGACTCTGAAACGTGTCTTAATCAAAGCACATGGAAAAAAATGGTGGCACCTAATAGCTGAATATAAAATTACCAAGGGTTGCTTGAGAAGACATAGTCAAATATTATAATGGCATGTGAAAGATAGAGTTTGGAAAACAAAAGGGAAGATCACACAGCATATGTGAAATTGAAAAAGCTATAGGAAAAATTCAAACCTTCAGTTGCAATCTTAAAAGATTCTATGGGGAAAATGTTAAATGGCAATCAACACCAACTACTCAAGTATTGTCCTATCTTTAAAAGTACGTCTCTAAGGATAATATCTGCATAGTAGCTTACACGCTGAGATTCTCTGTGCACTTGAATTCTTAAGGAGCACTGATCAACCAAGTGCAATGTACAAAAACATTTCCTGGGTCAGTAATGTGGCAGATGCTGTGCTGGATAGGAGACCTACATCAATGACTAAGCTAAGGACACAGAGGACGAAGTTCAGAAGACATCAAGCCATCAAGAAACAATTAGAAAGGAATACTGTGTCAGACTTGAAGATGAATTGGCTGGAGGATATGAAGGAGGAAAAAAGCTTCTAAATAACTTCTAGTCTTTCTGGCTCGAGGGCTAAGGTAGAGTAGGACACTACTAACTGACACAGGGTGAACACAATTAGTAGTGTATTTATGTTTTGATTTCTCTTGTTTTTTCTTTTGGAGGATGTGGAAGAGGAAATATAACATGTGCTCAACACAATATACTTTAGTATATAGGTGGGTGTACAATTAGGAAACACAGGAGAAATAAGTGGAGCTGTTAAATGCTGACCTTTATTGTGCATAAAAAATAAGCAAGATTGAAGACAAATTGATGCATTTGAATTATGGTGATGGAGAAGAATATTGAAAATATTCTGCCAAAAGGACAACAAATCTGTCTTGGAAGGAGTAAAGGACAAATGCTCCATAAAGACAAGAATGGCAAGACTGTACCTTATGTAATTGGGTCATGTTGTCAGGAGAGAACATTCCTTGACAATGACATCATGCTTGGTAAAGGTGAGGGTCATAGATTGACACCTTGGCTGCAAAAATGGGTTCAAGCATGGGAACAATTGTGAGCCTGGCACAGGGCCAGGAAGTGTTTCATTCTGTTGGGCATCAAGTCACTAAGAGCATGAACTGATTCAAGGGCACCTAACAAAACATTCTAACAAATACAAATGAGAACGAGCATGGTGAGAATGAATGAGAGGAACCCAGTAGACATTCCTCTTTCCTATGTCTTCTTTGTTATGTATCATAGGAATGTTTAAAGGCCATTCATGAGATATTTTGCTCTGTTCATAGTACTCACCTTCATAAATGCTTTCCAAGAATGAAAGGGTATTTTTGAGCACTTGCTTGTTTCAGACTATTCCTGCTGGGTCAAGAAACACTGTGAGTGATGTTTTTCTCCAGTTTTATATACTTTTCTACATTTGTCTAAATACTCATAATAAATATTAATTGCTTTAATAGTCAGAAAAATTAATTCTCTGTTTCCAACAGTTTGGGACATGTAATTTACATATAATATAATTAAATCGTTCAATCATATAAGGGAGAATTATACAATCAACCATACATCAATTTGAGAGCATCCCCACCCTCTGATTAAATTGTCTTTAAAATGAGTTAATGCAGTTACAATCCACTCCAGTGCTCCTTCCCACTCTCATTTTTATTACTTACTCCCCAATCCCCCTTTCCCTCCCTATTGCCCATATCCCACCTCTGTACTCCCTAAAACTCCTTGTATCAGTTATTATCGCTATACATCTTTGCCTCCT
Source organism: Tenrec ecaudatus (assembly GCF_050624435.1). NCBI lineage: Eukaryota > Metazoa > Chordata > Mammalia > Afrosoricida > Tenrecidae > Tenrec > Tenrec ecaudatus. The sequence goes on from NC_134532.1 coordinate 114,510,655, forward strand.
GCGCTTCACAACTGGGAGACCCAACAGAAAACAACAAAAAAACAAAATCGCACTAAGGTGGCAAAGATAAAAAATAATTCTTAAATGAAGTCAGGTTGACAAAAATGTCCAGAGAAGCCAAGACTTTGGCACACTCAATTGAAAAAAAGCTTTCACAAATATCACAGTGGATATGCTCTGCTCAGAATTCCTGGATGAATGAGAAAGAATAAAGAAGGCAATATCATCAACCATCAAAAGCACTCAGGTCATGTTTTTGTATTCTGAAAAACGGACTAGACCTCCCAGAGCAGCTTGTAACATTCATGACCTTCAAAACAGGAATTATTCATCTAATGATTTCTACAGGCAGCAAAAATGAGTCTATCCTCTGTAGAAGTAATTTTCTGGAAAGCAAGTTCAATTTGTGATATTACATCAGTTTCATAAATGAAGAACCTTAAGTCTCTCTAGAAGAGACAGCTAAGTACCATTTTCACCTGCAGAGAACACTACAGGGCAATCCCAAAGCCCTTTCTATGGAGAGAGACCTTTATTTTTGTTTTCCAACACATACAGCCACATTGTTCTATGGAAACAGAACAACTTCATAGTGATTATTTGGACCAGTCTGACATGTCTTTTCCAATATTTCAAGGAAAAATTCAAGCTATTTGCTATTTTATATGCATTTCCTTGGAATTGTTAGAATAAAAATCATTGCCCTTTTGATTAAGTTTTTAATTTTTCTTTTTGAGATTCAGCACAACATCAGTTTTTAAGTTAAAATTAGATATGACACTTCAATAAAAGAAAGCAATGGTAACCAAATACTAAATTTATGACACACAGCAGAACAAGCAATCTAAGCTGAGAGTATTTCCAAATAGAAAAGAAAATAGAAAACATAAAGCATTTACATGCTATGCCTAGCATTCAATACCATATTTACATATATATAGCAATAGAATAAGTAAAAACATAACTTGGTACACTGCTGTAGATTACGTAAAGCAGTGCATTTCCAATCCCCCATCAAATGGTCTAATCCACCAGCATTTGCCATAACATAAGCCAGGATGTGGTTTTGTTTTGACAACCAAGTTCCTACCAAGTGTCTTCAATTCCTAGGAAGGATTTATTCAAACATCAGACATGGTTGCTTAAACCTAGCAAAGAAAACTTGGCGTGTTTTCTTTTGTTTTGTTTTTTTCCTATGAGAAAACACCCATGATAAATTCTGGCCAGAGGGTAAGGTAGAAAATGCCTTGAATCTCTTCATTGGTGGAGAATGAATTAAAATTAAGGAAGCATTCCACTCCTCAGACATTTCTTCATGCTTCTTAAGTTGCATTTGAGTGCCGTGCAGTGTTCTCCCAGAAGTCTCTGTGGACACACTATGTCAGGTCTTATACTTTCTGCTCTGCTCATTTGCTTAGCCACAAATTTACCCAGAGGCCCATGTGCTACTCTGTTCCGTTTCCAAGATGTGCTTACAAGCTTGTTTGGAATGGTTTCAATCCATGATAAGGGCAGTTAAATTTAAGTAAATATGCTTGGGGAAAACTGAAGGAAGAAATCATGAGAGAAAATTGGAAGGTATTTTTAGGAAGTGGTTGCTTTTAAAAGTTGAACAAAGATACCTTGTCGTCTGAGGTTACCCCAAATCAATGGACACTCCTTCGAGAGTGATTATCAAACCTCACTGGAAATTCAAGTCGAGACTACTTGAGGGGCTGGATGTGGGGGGTGGAGGGTGAGCATGGGGGCGGAGGGAGAATGGAGGTCAGGGTGGAGCCTGGGAGTAGAGGTACAAGTGGGGGTGGAGGTAGGGGACGTTAGTCTGGGAGAAGGTGATTGCCCTTCTGTTGGTGGGTAAACTGAAGGGGACAGCTTGTCAATAGGAAAAATGCTTAATAATGCTTATATCGGTCCCAGGGGAGAATACACCCAGTAGTATATGCCCTATTGGACACTTTTGACCAGGTTTCTATCCAGCCCTTAGGGAGTTAAGCCACATGCCGGAGATGACTAGGATTTTAAACTCTGTCTTTCAAGACACAAAACATTCTTCATCAGCCGTACCAAAAGAACTCAATATGGAAACACCACCAACCAAACTGGGTATTTCATCATACACACATACACACACATAAAAGACATCCAAATAAACAAACATAATAAAAAGCCCTTACTCCGTTGTATCTTAGAATTAAAATAACTAATGTTTTTCTTAACTGGTGATGTAAAAGTTGGTGACTTCGGTCTACCAAGAGATGCCTCCCTGATTTGCTTTTGAAAATTCAGCCCCTGAAAACTCAGTCCCCCTGTGACACATGTGGGGTTGCCGAAACTCATAGAGTCATAATCGAGTCGGGGGAATTGGGTTTAAATGTTATCTAGGTAAGTGTTGCTTTCTTTTTGTAGCTGTTTTTATTTTGGATGTGTTTGATTTAGTATAGTTTTAAATATATATCAAAATAAGTTTTCCATTTCAACCACAATTTTCAGTGATAATCCCATTTACCATACTGGGCAGCCATCAGCACTGTTAATTTCTAAACATTTTTCATCACCCTAAATAAGAAACCCATAAGAGCCCTGGTGGCCTAGTAGGTACACATTGGGCTGCTAGGTTAGTAGTTCAAAGCTACCAATTTCTCTGCAAGAGAAAAATGAGGCTTGGAATTCCATAAGCTGTCAGTCTTGGAAACCCACAGCAGCAGTTCTACCCAGATCTATTGGTAGCTATGGGTCAGAATCAATCTGATGGCATGAATTCTTTCCAGTCTGAGAAACAGAACTCTAGTAACTACGCATCCCTTCTCATTCTCTGCTAATCACTGATGCGGTTTTATTTGCCTAAGTATTTTTTCTATTCCAGTATTATAAATAAGTGGAATCTTACAAATATAAGTAGTCATCCTTTTGAGTCTGATTTATTTTTACTTGTGAAATGTTTTAAAGGTTCATCCATACCATAGCATGTATCAAGCTTCATATGTCTTTATGACTGACTATTCTACTATATCTGTACTCCATATTTTACCAAGAAGTGACTATATATCAAGAAAGCATCAAAGGCTAGTCCAACTGAAGTTCATAGTCCAATACTGGTCCATAAGCTTCTTTTCAGACTCATGTAGCCGCATGCAAGGAAACAAGCTCAGGAAGGTCACAGGCCAGTAGGTGCAGAGTCCTGGAGAGCCTGGGGTTGGTAAAAACATGGCAGAGCCCAGCTGTTCTTACAGTAGGAAGGTGAAGAGGGAAAGACAAGAGGTTCATATGGTCCTCCTTATGAAAAGGCTACACCCCAAGATGACAGCATCAGGCTGTGACCAGATGGACAATTCTGACTCCACCTGTAGGCAGGAGGGTCTAGTTGACATGAGATCATTTAACTACGACATGCATAATGATATGGGAATACAACCATCTGTTTGAACTCATGCTTCCAATTTGGAGAGGCATGTACCTAGGAGGTCTCATGGCACAGCGGGTTGAACATTGGGCTGCAAAATGACAAGCTCAGCAGTTTGAACCCACCAGCCTCTTCATGGGACAAAGATGAGGCTAGTCGCTTCCATATAGATTGACAGTCTTAAAAACTTTAATGAGCACTTTTGTAGTTTATACTAAGAAAAAATGGGTCTTATGGTAGTTCTATGTGCAATTTTGTGAAGAATAACCAAGTAGCTTCCCATAGAGACTTCCCTATTTTTTATTCCCAGTAATAATGGTTAAGAGTTGCAGTTTCTTCACTTTCTCTGTTATTTCTCCCCACCCACCCCATTTTTTATTTCATTCTAGTAATGGATATCCTAATAGAACGGAAGTAATAGCTCATTGTGTTTTAGACTTACTTCTCTCCAATAACTAATGAAACTGAGCACACTTTCACTTATTTCTTTGCCTTTCTTGTGTATACTATGGAGAAATGTTTAGTTAATTCTTTCATCCACCTTTTAATTGGGTCATTTAATGTAAATGCTTTTAAACTGCTTGCAGCAACTATTCTGTGAGTCATAAATCAATTTATACAAGACCAATATATTTTCTTATAAAAGGACAAGTGTGAGAGCACCACACAGGTAGTGAGCACTGTTGCTGCTCGTTGCCTTTGATTGGTGCCAACATGTGGGAACCCTGTGCAGAACGGGGAAGAACTCTGCTCGGTCCTGTGGCATCCTTACAACAGCCATTGATTTTTATAGTGACATACATCAGCATTGCTTAATGAAGCCAAGTTTCCATTATATGCATTTGTACATGTAATGAGTTGTGATGTAAATATCATTCTTGTCAAATGCTATTGCAAAAATAATTGAAGGTACCTAATATGGTTGAACCTTACATCCTATGCAAATATTCTTCTTACAGAATCTCTAAAACTTACAACAAACAAAGGTAAGCAATACTGAATTTAATGGCAGTCAATATATAAACTGTTATAGGGATAATGAACAAAGTCAGTTATAGACAAATACCTGGTTATATGAATAAAGATTACGAAGAGGTCCAATATTTAAACAACTTAAGTAGAACTGCTACTTATGTATCAGTAGATAACCTCTGTTTGCTTTAATTTTTAAAAAAGACTCAGGAAGTAACCCTTAAAACTACAGAAAAATTCATTTCTGTGCCACAGAGCGCAGTTGGACAGAAATGAAAGTATTTCATATCCATTGACCACTTAAGCCAGCAAATCCTTGTTGGGACAAGACAATTGCTATCCTGTAAAAGCTACTTCTACCTAATCTGAAAGCATGTGCAGGATATTGTGCCACTCTTTAAGGAACTAAAAATAGTGGGAGCTCCAGTGGCATAGTTATTGTAAGTTGGGTTCCTAATTTCAAGATCAGCAGTTCAAAACAACCAACTCCTTGACCGAAAAAGATGAGGATTTCTATTGGGGTAAATGGCTATGTCTCAGAAACCCACAAAGACAGCTGAACTCCATCCTTGAGGATTGTTGAATCAGAATTGGCTCAATGGCAAAGAGCTGATTGAGCAAGGATAAGATCACATCGCTAAGAAAGGAATGTCTAGATTTGTATGAGTTCCTTTCAAAACCATAGGGAAAAAATATCCTCTTCCTGTAGTATGGAAAACAAAGTGAATTTACTTGGAGAAGTTGGTGAAAGGAAAATAAGAGCAGGGTAAACTATGTGCCTCCTGGGATAGATAGTTTGATTTTATCCTTGCACTTTTTGGTGAGAATAAAAATAAAGCTTAACAATGGACAAAAAGCAAAAGAAATATATTCTCATAATTTCTAGCTATTTCAGATAGTGAGTAGCCAGTTTGGAGTTCAGGTTGGTACATGGATTAAATAGCTACAGGTGACATTAAACTTAGACAAGACCAAGGGGAAAGAGTTGAGGTATATGGCTACATTTTACTTAAACAATAATCATCTAATTTCTTAGGTGTGATATCTATGAAACCCTTGCAAGTTATTCCCCTGGTTGGTCTATAAAAAAAAATCAATCACACTAGTTATCGTCTGTCATACAAAAAGACTATATTATCCACATGCAAAATAGATCTAGAATATTGAATTTCAGTTCTGAACACAGATATATATATATATATATATATATATATAATTGAGAAATCCAAAGGAGATGGAATTAAACTAATCAAGAATTTGAAAATTTTGTGCTTAAAAAAAATCTAAAACTGCATCTCCACTTCCAGTGTCACTAAATATCAATTGCATTATATGGGTGTCCATCTGAAGTCCTGATCTTTGGAGACCCATCAGAATTATATGTATCCCTGGAAGAAAAAACAGAGATCTCATTTCTAGTCTAAACCACTTATCAAGAACACGAGATGCTTTTCTGGAAGACCTGAAATATTTTTAAAGGAGAAAATTCAATACATCCTAAAATCACATTTATCCTACACAGTGAACTACTATTAAGAATCTGCTTAAAATCTTGACATACAAAAAAAAATCTGTTTCTAGAAGTACTGATATAAAAAATGCAAATCCACATACATACAAAATAACCTCTTCTCAAGTATTGAAAATATTAGAATTATTTTAAAATTATTTTATTCGGGGCTTGCACAGTTCTTATCACACTCCGTACATACATCCATTATGCCAAGCACATTTGTACATTTATTGCCATCATCATTTTCAAAACATTTTCTTTCAACTTGAAGCCTTGGTATCAGTTTCTCAGAATTTTTTTCCCTCTTCACCCACCCATCTTCTCTCATGAACCCTTGATAACTTATAAATTATTAGTATTTTTTTCATGTCTTACACTGGTCAATGTCTCCTTTCCCCTACTTTTCTGTTGTTACTCCCATGGGAGGGAGTTATATATAGATCAGTGATCCGTTCCCCTTCCCCCATCCTCCTTCCTCTTACCCTCCTGGTATTGCTACTCTCATTATTAGTTCTGAGGGGTTTATCTGTCCCAGAATCCATGTGTTTCCAGCTCTTATTTGTCCCAGTGTACATGCTCTGGTCTAGCCATATCTGTAAGGTAGAATTGGAGTGACAGTTGGAGAGTGGAAGTATTAAAGAACTAGAGGAAAGCAGTGCTTCAGGGTGCTATACTGACTGCACGCTGACTGACTCATGTCTTCCTTGAGACCCTTCTGTAAGGGGGTGTTCAACTGTATACAGATGGCTTTGGGTCTCCATTCTGCACTCCCCTTCATTCACATTGATACGATATTTAGTTCTGGGTGTTTGATGCCTGATACCTGATCCCATCAACACTTCATGATTACACAGGCTTGTGTGCGTCTTCCATGTGGACTTTGTTTTTTATCTCCAAGCCTTTAAGACCCCAAGCACTATATCTTTTTATAGTCAGGCGCCATCAGCTTTCTTCACCACATTTGCTTATGTACCCATTTTGTCTTCAGCGCTCGTGTCTGGAAAGTGAGCATCACAGAATGCCAGGTCATTAGAACAAAGTGCTCTGTGTTGAGGGTGTATATTAGTAGAGATCCAACATATATATATATCCCTATCATTATGTATAAATATATTTACATATGTAAGTCTGTGTTTAGACCTCTATAAATGTCCCTTGCCTCCTAGTTCTTTCATCTATTTCCTTTTACTTTCCTCTTGTCTCACTATCATGTTCGACCTTCATTCGGGTTTCAGTAATTCCTCTTGGTTACATTGCCCTTGATCAAGCCCTACCAGGCATTCCACTCCCTCCCTTGGTGCTTTATTGCATATCCTTAGCGTTTTGCCCTGATATATTGCATTCACATCTTGATGCACTAATTAACATCTGGTCCCTTTCTCCCTCTCCTGTGGAGATAGAAACAAGACTCTCCCCATGGGTGGATTAGTGCCCTTTTCCTCCACTATCCATGTTTTTTTGTGGTTGTTGCTGTCCCTTTTTGGGGGGTTGACTACCATATGTAATCCTGGATTAAGTCTGGCCCCTGCCATAGTACCTGGACTTCATCCCAGGAATGTATGTACACAGTAGTTTTTCCCCTATGCCAATTTTGCATCTTTAAGCTTACCTCAACAGGTGCAAATTGTGCTTATTCTTTTGTGGTTGGCTTACTTAGTTTAGCATTATTTCCTACAGTGCTTCATGCATTCATCACTGCTTTTAAGGATGCATAGTATTCCATTGTAAGTGTATGCGACAGTTTGTTAATCCTTTCATTTGTTGATGGAAAATTGGGTTGTTTTCAACTCCTTGCAATTATGAACTGTGCCGCGCCAATGTTGGAGCATGCACAGATATCTGGCCATGATTTATTTCCTGTCTCTTCTGGGTATATGCCCAGTAGGAGGGTTTCTGGGTCATATGGTAGCTCAATTTCTACCTGTTTTAGATATCATCAATTCAATTTCTCAATTCTTGTGGGATCCTTACCTGGTTTAGGAATCAGAGTTATACTAGCTTCATAAAAAGAGTTTGGGAGTTTGCCACCTATGTCTATGTTCTGGATGAGTTTGTGTAGGATTGTTGTCAGTTCTTCCCTCAATGCTTGGTAGAATTCTCTTATGAAGCCATCTGGCCTGGGGGATTATTTTCTTGGTAATCCTTTGATAACCTTGTCTATTTTTTCTGTTCCTCTGAGTCTGTTGAGATTCTTGACGTCCATCTGGGATAGTCTATGGAGGGATTGTTTTTCCAAGTATTTTCCCATGTCTTCCAAGTTGTTGAATTCATTGGAGTACAGGCCTTCATAGTACTGTGTAATTATCCTTTTGACTTCATTAGGATCCATTGTAATATTCCCTGTTTCATCCCTCATCCTTGCTATTGAATTTGTTCCTTTCTTCCTTTGGTTAGGTTTTCCAAGGTCTGTCAAGTCTGCTAATCTTTTCAAAGAACCAACTTTTAGCTGCATTATTTTTTTCTGTAGTTTTCTTGTTTTCCCTTTCATGAATCTCAGCCTTGATTTTTATTATTTCTTTTATTTTGCTATTAGTATGATTGTCCTATTGGCTCTGATCTAATTGCTGTAAATTTTTGGCCAGCATAATAATCATAAGTCTCTCTTCCTTTTTTTGTGTGCATGCATTGCTATCAAACTTCCGCTTATAACTGCCTTTGCTGTCTCCCAAAGATTTTAGTAAGTCATATTCTCATTTTCATTGGTTCCTAGAGCTCCTGAGCTCATCCCTGACCTGTGGCCAGTATCTACTCCTTTTGCAAAAGAGTTATCCATCTTCCAATTGTTTTACCTTGTTTTCTTAATCATCCTTTTGTTGATTCCCAACCTTATGGAATAGTGATTGGAGAGAGAAGTCTGTATGATCTGTATGTGCTTGAATGTACACAGATTCGACTTGAATCCCCGCATGTGGTCTGTCTTCAAGTATGTGCCATTGAAAAGAATGTGGGTTGTTTTGCATTTGGGTGGAGAATGCTGAAAATATCTATCAGGTCAAGTTGTCTAGTCCTAATGTTTAGATCTATAGTCTCCTTGTTATGCATCTTTCGCTGTGATCTTTCTCAGAAAGTGGTGTATTAAAGTCTCCTACTATAATTGAGCCTGCAATTTCATTCTTCATCTTTTGGCGCACTTTATTGACGAATTCCATGGGTCTCTTGTTAGAAGGGATATAGATTTATTGTGCTCTTTGGTTCTTGGCCTACTGTTCCCTTAAGCGTTATATAGGGTTCCTCCTTATCTCTTGCTATGGCTTGCACCTTGAGATCATTTTTTTTCTGAGATTAGTATTGCAACCCCTCCTGTTTTATGAATTGCCATTTGCTTGGTATATTTTTCTCCAGCCTTTGATGATCAGCCCATTTTCATCTGTAATCTTGAAATGTGTCTACTGTAGACAGCAAGTTGATAGGTTGTGTTTTCTAAGCCAGTCGGCTAGCCTTGTCTTTTAATGCCTGAGTTCATTACACTGATATTCAGGGTTATTACCTCAATCTGTGGACTCTGTGATGTCATCATGGACCTTTTGTGTTTGGTGTTTTCCTATCTCCCTTTCATATCAGTGCTGTGTGTGTGTGTGTGTGTGTGTGTGTGTGTGTGTTCCATTCGTGCCTTCTTTCCACCCTTGAGCCAATGCTATCTTGGGGGATATTTTCTCATTGTTGCCCTCTAGGTGGGGTTGTTCTATGTGGAGGACTCTTATTTATGCTTAGTGAGTGCTGTTCTTCTGCCCATAATGGATTGACAAGGATCCTTTGTAGGACTGGGTTTTTTAAAAAAACTTATTCTTTGAGTTTTTCTTTGTCTGGGAAGACGTTTACTTCTCCATCTATGTTGATAGATGCTTTGTGTGGATAGAATATTCTTGGGTTTGTGTCATTTTCCTTCAATGTTTGGAAGATGTTACTCCACTCTCTCTTCTTCTTCATAGTGTCCACTGAAAAGTCTGAGCATATTCTTATTTGGGTGCCTTTACAGGTTACAACTTTTTTTCCCCCGAACTGCTCTTATGATTTTCTCTTTTTCCTCAAAGTTGGATATTTTAACTGTTATATGCCTTGGTGCCGTCTTCTTGGGATTCAGTCTAGCTGGTGTACTTTCGATCTCTTGAATGTTTGCCTGACTTTCAATCATTAATCTGTGGATGATTTCCTCTAAGAAGTCTATCGCTATTTTTTGCTGTGGACTTCATTGTGTTTTGTTCAATTAGCCCAGTTATTTTAATATTGTTTCTCTTCATAGCATCAGACATGGCTCTCGATTTTTTTGCAGCTTTTCTGATTCTCATATTTGATTGCCTTTCCTGTTTGGTAAAGTCTGCCTGGTTATCCTCTAGGGCACTGGTGCAATTCTCTGCCTCCTCAAGTCTGTTGGCAAAGTCTGTGAATTTTCTAGCAGCTTATGTTAACCCATCCCTATGTCTGGTGTGGTAAGTGGCCTTTATCTCCTCTATCACTTCACCATTTTTCTTGTTTTAATTGTTTGCTCTTTATTGTTTCCCTTATATCCTGTATAACCCCAAGCACCATTCTGATTATTTCTTTCTGTGCCAACTCAATGTCTGCTTCTTCTACGCATGTCCTTAGGTTCAGGTCTTCTTCTAAGACTGCCTTTAGTTTCTCCTGTTTTTTGGTGAGGTGGTTGGTGCTGATTACTATTTGAATTGTGTTTTTTTAGAGGAGCCTGGTACAATTTTCTAGAAAGTCAAAGAGCACTGGTTTCTCTATTTATGAGACTCGTAGGAATGCTTCTTTGAACTTCCTGCAGCTAATTGCACTGTGGAGTTGGGCTACGGCTTTATCATCTTGTGTTTTCACTCTTTCCCTAGCCAACTAATATTCTGTTATTTAGAGAGCAAGTTGTATGGTGCCCTCAGGGAATGCTGGTTGAGTGGTTGTGGAACTGTTAGGATGGTCCTGCACTGAAAGATCTCACAGGAAGTCATAGTGGTGTGGCCCATGTTGGCTTGGGGTACCTCAGAGGGTGAAGAGGGTGCCTGCTGCAACAGGAGTGCCATAGAAGACAGATGGGTGTGCCTGCTTTGGTGTAGAACACCGCAAATAGTAGGCGGAATTGCACTAGTCAGGTAGACCACCACATTGGTTGGGCAGAGGTTCTTGCAGCAGCATGGAGCACTGGAGAGTGTTGGTGGAGCTACATTAGCCCATACGAGGCACTACAGCAGGCAAGAGGAAGTTCCTTCAACTATGAGGGATGGCAGATAATGGGCAGGGGCTCCCCCCATCTTGTGGAGTGCCATGGAAAGTGGGCAGATTTCCCCAAACAAGTGGAGCACCCTAAAGGGCAGGAGGGATTTCTCCCAGTTGCATGTTATGCCGCAGGAAAAGTAGAGTGGCCTCAACGTTCACAGTGGCATGTGAGAGGAAAGAGAAGATTTTAAAAATCTGAGTCTGGTGAGAATATGGGGAAGACGAAGAAAAGAGAGGGAAACAAAATAAAGATATGGCGGATGGGCTTAAATCCTGCCCAGAGGCAGTGGAAAGCTCTAGCTGTGTTGAAGTAAAGCCCTTGGGCTGGCCAGTAGAGCCCGGCTGTGGCCAAGACTGTGTCAGGGTTAAGGTTAAGCCTTAACTGACCTCCACAGTGGTAAGCCAAAAGCCCACAGGCGCCTCAAAATCTACTGGATATGTGTGTACTTATCTTTATAATGCTCCTCTTGTGACGTCGCAGCGTGCAAAGTCCCTCTCAGTTGCTCTCCTGCGCTGATGTCTGCGGAGTCTTTTTGATATGTGTTATTTAATTGCCATCTTGCTGGAAATCCAAATAATAGACTTCTAGGTTATCACTCAATAATTTGTAGGCTAGCACTCAAAAGTGTGAGGACTTTTCTCATACTTAGCATTGCTTACGAAGCTTTGTAATCAAGATGCTTAAATAACACATTGTGTTTGAAAGTAGTGAGAATCACCACTCCCTTTGCTTAGGAAGAATCTGTGGAGAGAGGTAGTGATAAGGGATAGAGAGGTAGCAATATATCACACTCTGACAGCTAAATACATTTTTAAAAATTTAATTACAAAACTGGCTGCCTAAGGAAGCAACCAAAAAAAAAAAAAAACCACCTGCAAATGTATAGATGTAAAACCTAAAACACAAAAATGAATCAATTGAAAACAAACTATAATTGCAACAGAGAAAGGTAAACAAAAACCATTATTCTATTCCAAAAAGAAAAATCAAATCTATAATCCTGTTTTTTTAAGAAAACAAAACTATGTTAGAATAGAAGGATAACCAGCATGGAGCCTATTAAAAAAAATAACCACACGTGTCAATTGATTTTCCAGTTAAATCTAATAGGCAGGATTTTTGCATCTGGTTATGATGTAGAAATAGGCACCAGACCTCTCCTTTAACTGTAAACAACTAGACAACTAGGTTCCCCTTTATGAGTTCACACACACACACACACACACACATTCACCCCATTGGTTCTACTAAAGCAAACACATTACCATATGATTTACTCTGATTCTGACTCAATATAAGCCAATAGGACAGTGTGATATTGTCTATTTAAAGTTTCCAAGGCTGGTATTAGAAGGTCAGTGGTTCAAAACTATGAGTTCATCCTCAGGAGAATTATGAGAAGTATAAACCTCATATCTTAAGCTGTCTGTGAGTCAGAATCAATTCAATAACAGTAGGTTTGGATTTTGAGTTTTCAGTCTTTTAGAGGCAGATTGCCACATCTTCCTCCCATGGAGCAGCCGATAGATTTGAACTGTCAACCTTTTGCGCTTAATCACCGCACCACCAGGTTTTTCACAGCCATAAATAATAATGAATCATGTTTAATGAAAACTTTTCTTTCCTTTCCCAGGTATTTTTCTAACATTTTTAACATATAGTTATTTGCTTAATTGTTATAATAATCCTAGGAGATAAATACTGCTATCATCCATCTTTCATTTGATGAAACTGAGGCACAGGGGGTGAAGTGATTTGCTAAAATGAAAGATGGAAAAAAAAATCAGATTCCAAGTAAGGTTTCCAAATGTTCCTGCTGCCAAATCAATATGTGTGATAAACATACTTCACAACAGGAACCATTTTCAGGTCACCAGTGTTTTTTCTTTCCATGCCTGTTAACTACAAACCTAAAGCAGCGTGTGCACAGATAACTGGGTAGACTGGAGAAACAAATTCATAGAAACTCATATGTGACTAAGAAGGAGGTTTATGTACAGGAGCAGTTAAATATTGAAAGAAACATCCCAGTCAAGCCTATATCCCATAAGTCCAATATTAGCCCATATGTCTGATGTCAATCTATAAAGTCCTCTTCTGACTCATGAAACTCATGCAATGATGCTGAATGCAGGAAGATCATAGGCCAGTGGGGTGGATGTCTTCTGGGTGCAGTGGCATTGTAAACATTTGAACACTGGCAGGGGTATCCATGTGGCTTCTCCAGCACCCAGGGCTGCATCAGGATATGTCCATGTGGCTTTTCCTCAGTGATGTCTCTCAGGGAGTCAGCCTTGTCAATAGAGAGTCTCAAGGGAATGAACAAAGAGAGTGTGTCTTCCACCTCTAAGGAGGAAATCCAATAATTTTCCCAGAATCCTCAGGAGAAGGCCATGCCCACACAGAGGCCTCATTGGTTATATCTTGATTGACAGGCCAGACTCTACCCCTTCACTCACAGTCCCCTTAAATTGACACCAGATTACGTAACTACCATAAAATCTATATCTTTATGCTGGTAGTCAGTCTCCAGGGGAAAGCCAGCACATTATATAAGAAAAGGCATTGCGTGAAAGAAAGAAAAAATCTCAGGGGAAAGTCCTCATTCTCAGACTTCCACCCTGAACTGAAGCCCAGATATCATAGAATTTCCAATTGTTTATTGTCCCTTCAGCTGGAAAGTCTAACAAGTTCTAGTTTGCTTCAGATCCCAAAGCAGTAAAGACCCTAAACAATTTATGAACTGCTATACTATTTAGTAGGGCTTGAAAATGTTGAACTCAATTTTCAAGATTCTGTGAGTTATCTAGGAGAAAGAGGGGGCTTTCTGCTCCCATGAAGCATTGCAGTATCAGAAAAAACCCATAGGGAGCAGTTCTACGCTGTTCAATAGGGTCACTATGAGTTGAACTCGATTTTCTTAAGCATCTTATGACTTTGTTGAGGAGTTCTGGTGATAAAATAGTTTCAGCTCCTGACCAAGAACCTACACGTCTGTGATTGAACCTATCAGCTCATCTGTAGAGAAGGAGGTGACAGTTTGCTCCTATAAGGATAAACAGCTTCAGAAACCCTGTCCTGGACGTTAGCTATGAGTACAAATTATATCGTGGGATTCGGGTTGGTTTTTGGTTTGGGATGTGAGTTATTTCACACTTATAAGATTAAGATAAGAAGAACTAAAATGGTGATATCTGTCTTAGACCCCAATTATTAACTTTCTGGACTCAGGCTTCACCTTAGCATAAAGAACCTCTGTTCATCCCTTCAGGAAACCCCAAGTTGTCAAAGATGGATTAGAAAATAAAAAAGCATGAGTGCTTGTTTTTGAAATGTATGTAAATAATCATTTACACAGAAATGACAGTAATTTCCAAAACAATGATTTTCTTTTTCAGGAATCTCAAACAAACACCATATAATTTTCAAGGCTCTAAGAAAAATGAAATCAAGTTAAAAATAAGCAAAAGAAAATTTCATCTATTGATTCTCTCAAAAGTGTTTTATAGATTATATACCATATACTAGACATATGCTAATTATTTTTTCTATTATGTTACACAGGCTTTACAGAGCACGCAAATTTTCTGGGGAACACAGTTTGCTCTAACCTAATGTCATTAATAGCTTTTTTTCTTTTTGCCTTATTGGGTTATAAAGTGCCTGCTATGTTAAAAATAAAAGACAAAAAACGGACTAATACTGTGTCCATTCTGATTCAAAGCAGCCCTGTCTCTAGGACAGGGTAGGACTGCCCCTGTGAAAGCCTCATCTTTCTCCAGAAGAGTGGCTGATGGTTTTGGACTGCTGACGTTGCCATTAGCAACCCCATGTGTAACTAACTACTTTGCCATCAGGAAGCTGATGTACCATTCTTTTCCCTGCAGTGCTACATAATGCACATATTTTTGACAAAAGATCATAAAGCATTTAGTTATCATGGGTCCTTGAACTTTGTGTTTTACAAAGCTGTCTAAAGTTAATAATGCCTTGTCAATAATAAATAAAAATAATTTTACCATTTTTGGGTCTCTGATAATATTTCTACTTTATGTAGTCATTAAAGCTTGGAAAAGTTAAACAACTTGCCCAAAGGCACAGAGCTATAAGATAGTGTTTCTTAAACTTAAATGTGCATCACAAGCTCTTTGCTAAAGCAGATTGTTAGGGCCCATTCTCATGGTTTCTGATTCAATAGTTCTTGGGAGGGGTATGAAATTTTGCATTCCTATCAAATTCTCGGAAGGGTTGCTAATGATCTTAAAAAACACATCTAGATGACATAAAGGAGAAATAAGGTCTCTCCCTAAAAGAGGGGTGTCATATTCTTTACAGAAGAGCATATTTAAGCTTGGTTCTTGAAAGGGAGTTAAAAATTATGAATGAGGGGGAGTGCAGACTGGGAACCCAAGACCCATCTGTAGGCTAATGGACATCCTCTTACAGAAGGGTCGCGGGGAGGAGATGAGCCAGTCAGGGTGCAGTGTAGCAATGATGAAACATACAACTTTCCTCACGTTCCTAAATGCTTCCCCCCACCCCACTATCATGGTCCCAATTCTACCTTACAAATCTGGCTAGACCAGAGGATGTACACTGGTACAGATAGGAACTGGAAACATAGGGAATCCAGGACAGATGATCCCTTCAGGACAAGTGCTGAGAGTGGTGATACCAGGAGGGTGAGGCAGAAATGGGGAACCAATTACAAGGATCTACATATAACCTTCTCTCTGGGGGACAGACAACAGAATGTGGGTGAAGGGAGAAGTCGGACAGTGTAAGATATGACTAAGTAATAATAATTTATACATTATCAAGGGTTCATGAGGAAGGGGGAGGCAAGGAGGGAGGGGACAAATGAGAAGCTGATATTAAGGGCTCAAATAGAAAGCAAATGTTTTGAGAATGATGATGGCAACAAATGTACAAATGTGCTTTACATAATGGATGGATGTATGGATTGTGATAAGAGTTGTACTAGCCCCCAATAGAATGATTAAATTAAATAAAAAGAAAGAGGAGGAAAAAATGATGATGGCAACATATGTATAGATGTGCTTGATACAATGAGTATAAGTATGGATTGTGATAAGAACTGTAAGAGCCCACAATAAAATAAGATAAAATAAAGAAAAAAAGTTCCAACGCTAGAAGGAAATGTCAGAGTCAGGCCTGAAAGAGGAAGAGTCAGAATTGCAAGCACTCAATTGACTTTGACCGGGGATTGCCTAGGAATCGGTGTGAGGGAGCTTTCTCAGGTAATAATACCACTCATCAACAACTGTCCTTCCCTTGACGTGGGAGGACTGAGGAAAATTATTAATAAAGACAAAAGTAAAAATTGGAACCTAAAAGGGGGTGAAAAACTAATTCATGGCTTCAAAATCCAATTTGCACATCTGAGTTTCAAAGTTCAGGAAATAAATGTTTTAGGGTTGTATCATTTCTAGGTTTCTCTAAGTAGCCTTAGAAGGAAGGTCTATTTTCACATGCATTTCCATATCGACTGCAATTTTCTGACTTAATAATCCTCCTTGCTCTTTCCATTTTCACTCTCTTTGTAGAATAGATCTCGAAAATATCCCTTGCTTGGTGGTTAGATTATCTATACCCTATGAAAGCTCATGTTGTGTCTACATTGGTGTTCACATTTGCATAGTAGTGCAACTTAAAACCAGAATCATTCTGGGTTGCTCTAAATTGATGTGTACTGGTGGAGCCAGTTAATTTTCAGCGCTGTCACAATCTACTGCTGCGGTCTTTGTGGTCGTTTGGAGTATCATCTAAGTGCGTTGCACAATGCAGAACTCAGCTGCTTGTCTTCCTGTGCAATGAAGTATTATTCATTGGGAAGCCGGATATCTGGCTATTAGTATAGATCCATGCTCTGATTCCATTCTCTCAAATAAAATCTTTGTCTGACAGCTGTTGAGCAATCTCCTCCAGACCTTAACCACATCTGGCACACAAAGAGGATCATTGCCAATACTCCAATGAAGACATTATGTTTACCCCAAATGTTTTCCCATAATCCTTCTTGAGACAACAGTTGAGACATTTCTTATTTCAGATAATTCCAGAGATCTTTATCACTGTCTAGAATAAAAGAGAATCATTGGTGTTTCCGGGAAGCATACCCTGCTTACTGGGTAAGCATACCTGCTTACAGGTAAATAAATATGTTAACATTTAACCAATAACTAAACCTCTATGTGACCTCATTTTCTTTTTTAGGATAGATGTCAGTCCCACAACATGTAGTTCCTAGGAATATTAAATCAATTATTATTATAACATCAATTAATATATGTAAAGAGCAGTGACTAAATAATAGTGTAAATTTTCCCTTTTCTCCAAATTTTTAAAAAGAAAAGAAGTTGTAATAGATATATTTGGATCAACAGTTTCCAAAATTAGAAAGATTGCTCAAGATTACAGGGGATTGATTATGCACCAATCTGGGTGAGGTTTTACAAGGTTGAGAAACAACCTGAACTTGTACAGGATGCACATTTTTTTTTTCATTCTGGTTTCTTGGCCTTGTGGGAATGGTGCTTTTGAAGGTGGTCAGGGAAAAAAAAACACTCCATGAAGTTTGAAATATACCAGGAAAAAGGGAAGTTTTACATGAAGACTTGAGAATACAGTTTTAAAGTGAAATGTAATTTATTTTGTAAATTCAATTAAGTAACGTCAAATCAATTTATTCTGGATACATATGAGTTCTTTCTACTTGACTTTTTTTTACCTTACCAACGTTTCTATCTTTCAGACCTATAGAAACCTACACAAAGTATATAAATTTGTCCGTGTGATGATTTTGTATGACCAAAAACTTAAAAGATACTTTTATGAATATGTATTAAACTTTAAATACTGATGAAACTTAGAATATTGTAGACACCATTGTAATGGTGGAAGTATAATATCAATTTTTCATAAAAATGATAAAACTTTATTGCACAAAGAAATAAATCTTAGTAAATGCAAACTTAAAAAAATCCTGTAGAGTATCAAGAGATCCCATGAAGGAACACTTACTGGAACAAGAGAATCTATGGTATAACGCAGTCAACTCACTGCCAGGGTCTCAAGGCCTGGGGACAAAATGGGTTATGAGTCGGAGTTCTAATGGCAAGGTCAGCAGTGCACAGCCACCTTTCTACCACCCCTCCTTGGTAGAAAGATTAGGCTTTCTATTTCCATGAACACTTACAGCCAGTTCTGCTGTCATTCAGGGTCATCATATAAAGACATCTGGGGGGAAATCACACAATAATAATTAACTGGAAAGGACTGGGATCTGATGAGGGGAGAAGAGGGAGAAAGAGAAGAAAGGGGGAACCGATTGCAATGATCAATGTATAATACCTCCATCCCTCCCACAGAGGGGGACAAACAACATAAATGTGGGTGAAGGGAGACAGTGGGTGGTGTAAGATATGAAACTAATAATAATTTATAATTTATCAAAGTGTCATGAGGTGGGAGGGTGGAGGGTGGAAGGAAAAAGAGCAACTGAGACCAAGGGCTCGTGTAGAAAGAAAATGTTTTGAAAAGGTTAATGGCAACATATGTACAAGTGTGCTTGATACAATTGATGTATGGATTGTTATAAGAGCTGTAAGAGCCCCGGTAGAATGATTTACTTAAAAAAAGAAAAAAAGTGGGATCTGAAATTCAAGACAAAAGGAAGCATATCTAAGAACTTTATTGATACTATTACACATGTATACTATTTTAAACAATTAAGTACATGAATGGTGAGAATTGGGTATTTGAATGTTGGAGAAAGATGTCAAGAGATAAGCAAGAGACGGGGGTAGACTAATCCATGCTCTGATGCATTGGAGATAGCAACAGTGGTTCTGACAGCACGTTTGGCATAGGACTTTAGATACAGATGATTATATACAGAAATATTTATAGCCATGTGTTTATACATGGATTAGTTACCTCTATACACACACATATATTCTTTTCCCTGGCAGCTTAGATGACCTAAAAATAATGCCACCCTAGAAATAAAAAGCACACCGCATTTAGATCATGAATTTCAATCGCATCCTTGCGAGACATGGTGCCTGGGAGAAGAGGCTGATTTTAGGACATACACAGGATACTCCCTGAGGTGGTTGTCCCTGGACTGCTAACTGCAAGGTCAGGACTTTAAAATTACCAACAGCTCGTAGGGGCAAAGTTAAGGCTTTCTACAGACTTTTAACCCCCATAAAAACTTATAAACTCAGAAACCCATGGAAGCGATTCTTGTTGGCCTTATAGCATCTTTATGAAGTGGGACTCAACTCATTGGCAATGAGTATGAGTCGTGAGATCATGTAATGCCAAGAAGATAGGAAGTAACAAGACAAGAGGGAGGAAAAGAGAGAGGGGGAAAAGGAAAAAGAGAGAAAGAGGGAGGGAAGCTATAATAAAGGGTCACAGCAGAAGTCAAATGAAAAGGTTCACAATGGCCAAAGCTTAATCAACTTAAGCAAAGACAAGTGAATCAAGTGTTACTTGGTTATTACCCATCATATTAAATGTCCAGGACTTCATCTAATATAAGTCACTGAATAAATAAATGAGGAAAAAGAGACTACTATAAACAGAGAAATTTCAGAGAATTTGTGTATATTCCCCATATAAGAAAGGACAGTTACCTACCCCTTAAATGTGGTTCTGCATAATAACTTCCTTCCAATATGTGCAGTATGGAACGAGGATGTGTGCAACTTCATAGTGAAGAGAACTGGGCCACATTAATTCATCCATGTAACTAGATCAGCATCACTAACAAAAAATCATGCCCATAGTATGCACCGTGGATATGATGTGATCAGATTAGGAATTTGTCTGTGGTGTCTTCCTCCCCAAAACGGACAGACCCAGTGTAATATTTAGAAAAAAATCCCACCAGATGGTGTTCCCCTGCACGGGTCTGGTAAAGAGGTGAGGGAAGATGCTAATAGGATTCCCCTGTAAGTCAATATGAACAGGATTCCCTAGTGTCATACTGCTGCAAATAAAATGAGCCCTCTGAGAATCAAGCAGCAACAACAAGGGGAGCACGTGCTCTAGAACCAGATCCTTGCGCAGTGAATCGCCTGGATTCCAAGGACAGTTACAACATCAGAGGAATAGCCTCAGAACCAGGCGGCAGAGTGTGGAACAAAGCGATGGGCTTCCCAAACATAAGAGCAGGTGCTTTCGTACAGGAGGTTGGCTTTCAGAGTGAGGTGCTTCTGGGCACTTTATTGGGGGAGCTGGGCTTGCTGACCCCGGAAGTGGATTTGAGTGTCTTGGGGTTGAGGTTTACTGGAGTGGGGTGTCTCTGAGCACCAAATTCACGGAGCTGGGATTGCCAATCCACAGCGTTGATGCTGAATGCCTTCCAGCGAAGGTTTATAACAGTGCAATGCCCTCGGGGCATTTATTAGCAGACTTAACAAAATGCTGTAACAGGTCCTGATAACAACTCAACCCTTAGCATTTCTCCCAAACATTATAGCTTGTCAACTTCCTTAATAAGCTCTGTAATCGTGAAGTTTGCCTGTGGGTTCTGCACAGATAGTGCAATGGTTAGTAGAACCTATAGATGACGTTGAAGTTGCTAGGTGCCATCAAGTCAGTTCCTACCAATAGCACCACATACACAACAGAAGGAAATGCTGTCTAATCCTGCACCATCTCCGCAATTGTTTCTATGCTTGAGCCTATTGTTTCAGCCACCTTCTCCTCTACTTTACAAAACATGATGACCTTGTCCAGGGACTGGGTTCTTCTGACAATATGTCCAAGTATATAAAATGGAATTTCTCATCCTTGCCTCTAAAGGGCACACTGGTCATACTTATTCCAAGAAAAAGTTCTTCTTCCTTTTATCAGTCCATGAGTCTTCTTTATTCAATATCCAATTCTCACATGTATATGAGGCGATTGAAAATGAGGTAATTGACTATGGCTTGGGTCAGGCAGACCTTAGTCCTCAAAAATCATCCTTGCTTTTAAATACTCTACAAAGGTCTTGTGCAGCAGATTTACCTGATGCAACATGTCCTTTGATATCTTGACTGCTGCTTCCATAAGCATTGATTGTGGATCCAAGCAACACAGAGAACATGACAACTTCAGACTTTCTCCCTTTATCATGATGTTACCTATCGGTCCAGTTGTGAGTACTTTTGTTTTCTTTACATTGAGTTGCAGTCCATACTGAAGGCTGCAATACTTGACCATCATTAGCAAATGCACCAAGTCCTCCTCACTTTCAACAAGCAAAGTTGTGTCATCTGCATATTCCAGGTTGTTAACAAGCTTTCCTCCAATCCTGATGCCATATTCTTCCTTATATAATGCAGTCTCTCTGATGATTTTCTCTTCATTGAATAAGATTGAATACATATGGTGAGAGGATATTGGGATAGTTTATTGTGCCAGCCTGGCCGATAAACACAAATAGGATTAATTGAAGGGCGGAGGGATAAATGGCTCGGTGAGCCTCGCCTTGCTTGTTGAGGCTTGTTCTATACCTCAATTTAAAGGGTACACTACCTGTGAGATGCCTAGCCTGTGGACTGTGTTACTGCAAGTTGAGGTCCCTTTAATCCCACACGATTGGAATGTTCATCTCTGGAGCTGGGGACAGACAGTTGATGACAGTTGGGGACCTGCCTTGCTGTTTGATGCCTGGATATATAGTCCAGCTCTCTCTACAGAAGAGGACTGGCAACTGGAGGCTCTCAAGCCTTAAAGGACTGCTAGTGTCTCACTGCTTATAATTTAACTGTTAATTTCTTGTATTATCTCTCTGTATATAATTTAATGGTTCATTTCTTGTATTATATATCTATCTTTATAAATATATTTATATATAATTACTAGCAATCTGGTTTGTCTCTCTAGAGAACCCTGTCCAACACAGATATCAACACTAACACACACCTTTCATGATTTTAAACCATGTTTTATCCCTTTGTTCTGTTCACAGTCTTGATCCATGGACCAAGTGATCCAAATGCCTACTGAAATAGTTTAACAGGTCAATGAAGCATTGGATGCACTTTCTTGTCTATGACAGGACATTTGGAAGACAGCTACTTGACCAACAGACAAGAAAATATGAATATTTGTACCCATCCAAAGAAAGGTGACCCAAGAAAATGCTCAAATTACTGAAGATATCACTGAGATCACATGCAAGCAACATTTTGCTGAATGATGGTTGCAGCACAACATCAACAGGGAGCCACCAGGGTTTCAGGCTGGATGCAGAAAAGGACATGGAACAATGATATCATTATTGATGTCAGATGGATCTTGGCTCAGAGCAGAGAACCAAAAAGTTTTTTACTTGTGTTTCATTGACTACTCAAAGGTATTAGATTGTTTGTATCACAACAAACTGTGAATCATCTTGAAAAGAATGGGAATGCCATAACACCTCATTGTGCTCGTATGGGACTCGCACATGGATCAAGAGATGCAAAACAGAGAGCAGCAATTAATACATTACAACATGTACCTCAAGTGGACCCAGCAAATGTCCCCTACACGAAGAGGATGCAAAAGGGCCGTCACAAAGTTGGTGGTCCCCATAGACAGGACAAATAGAAATAAATAGAATATTTATTGAGCCTCTGATTTACAAATAGTAAATGTATGGGTTTTATACGTCTTATCGATTTGGATACTTGCACTTGAAAAATCTACTGTTCTATATGATTAGTCTATAGGATTGTCAGAATCACTAGTAAAGAACATCATATTTGATAAAGTGGCAATGTTTCATCCTGTTATCTATGGAGGCACCATGAGTCAGAGCATGTTTGAGGACAACTAACAACAGCAATATATTTAAGTTTTAAAACTAAATTGTTAGCATATTGTAACAATGTTAATAATGGCTGTTCTTTTCAAACATTATGTTAGCATAGTTAAAAAAGGCACATGTGCCTAAGCCTCCTGTACACACACACAAACAAACATACACACACACACAAGCACACACACATACTCACACATACACACACATACGCACACATACACACACAAACACATACACACACATACACACACAAACATACATACACACATACACACACAAACATATATACACACAAACATACATATGCACACACACACACATACATACACACACATACACACACACAGAGTACCGTTAGTTGTTAAGATTCTCTTAACACTGGTCAGGCATTTTCTTTTCCACAAGTTTATATTCCTTTATTAATCTCTCCATAAGAAGAGGCTCACACTTAACAATTGTGGGAAAGGTACATGTTAGGGAAGGGTTTTTTTCTAAGAGTTGTTATAATTACAATAGTAACAAAAACATTTCTTAGCACTATTGGTAGCATATCTATTTCTTTTCTACAGTGACAATTGTATGGGATCATTCTTTGGGAGAACTAAATAAATCAGGTTGACATCAAAAACTTTATTTAAAATAAAGGCAACTTTGTTCAAATAGATATTTTCTAGATACTTTGAATAAAGCATAAAAATGTTAAACATAAATAAATTTATGAGGATGGTTTAATCATTTTATTAATCTAAACTTTGTTCTAATTGAAATGATTGTTGAAGTCCTTTGGAAAAAATATGCGTCTTTCAAATTAAACTTTATAGACCAACCCTTGAAGAGAAGAGAAATAAATATGAGGATTGAAAATTGATAATTTATCACACATGTTGGTAAACTACTGAGACATGAGCATGATGCCATTATTAATCCTTTTGCTAGATCCACTAGTAAGTTTAAGTTCATTATAAGCCTTGAATTTTTGCGACTTTATTAAATGCCTACTACTGAACCAATGATATGAATGAAGTTATCATTATTCTTAAAGAACATTTCATCTCCATGTGTGCTTTTCCTAAATGCTCATTTAAACGACCAATAATGCAGTTTGTTGAACACCAGAGGAAAGAAAGAACACATTTTCATTGAATATCTGCTCCAAAGCTTGGTGAAAATGTTCTCTGGCTTATCTGACCCTATTGCAGCTCTTTTTCCCCTCAAATACCAAATATACAGCAACAAAAAATTGCCATCAAATCAATAATGACTCATGGAGCTTCCATGTATTACAGAGTAGAACTAATCCATGGTGTTTTCTTTGCTGTCATCTTTATGTAAGTACATTACCAGTCCTTGTCTTGCACTACCACTGTGAGAGTTCAAAATGTCAATTGTGTGAGTCTGGGTCATTAGAGAAACAAATCCACAGAAACTCATATGTATTAGAGGATTTAATATAAAGGGTAAGTGTACATCAAGAAAACATCCCAACCCAGTGCTACCCAAGCCCACACGTCCAACCTTAGCTCATATGTCTGACACCAATCCCCAAAGTTCTCGTCCATCTCACAAAACACACACAATGATGCCGACTGCAGGAGGAAAGCTGAATCAGTGAGTGTGTAAACATCTCAGCACTTGCAGGGGTCTCTACATGGCTGCTCCAGCACCCAAGGCTGCATCAAGGTAGGTCCATGTGGTTTCTCCTTGAGGATGTCTTGCATGAAGTGAGCCTTGCCAGCTGAAGCAGGGGACTGGCTAAGACAGCTGCACTCTGGCCTGACCATCACAAAACAAGAGACCCAGGAACTCAAAAGGCGAGGCTCACTGAGCCATTTATCTCTCTGTCCTTCAATTAACCCCACTTGTGTTTATCAGCCAGGTTGGCACAAAAAAACTTGAACTATCTCTCCAATCTTTAGATTAGTAATCAAGTGCAAATTCATAGGATGTAAAATAGAGATGGAGTATAAATTTAGGATTTTCCCTTCCATAATTACAGCTACGTTTTCCATGAAAAAGGCACAAATTATCCTCTGGTGTGTGACCTCCACATATTATAACCCTATTAAGCTGGTTATAAACCCAGATATAAATTCAACATAAGATTCACTTCTTACATGGCTTCTACATGATGATTGTCCTTTTTTTAAGTTTAACAAAACATGTATTGTATGTATGTTCTCTTCTCAGAAAATATGCTAGTTCCTGGGGATACCCAAATTAAAGACCCAGTTCTTGTGCTCAAGAAAAGTAAACCAAAACCAAAGAACCAATTCTGACTCATATCAACCTCATAGTCCAGGCAGAAACGTCCTCTGGGTTTCTGAGACAGATTTTTACAGGAGTAGAAAGCCTCACCAGAGTGTTGGTGGTTTTGTTCTGCTGCCTACTGGTTAGTAGCCCAACAAGTAACCACTACACCACCAGAGTTCCTAGTCAAGAAGAGAGTACAGCAAGAAAATAGAAAAACTAGTAAAGAGAACCCAGTGCTGTAGTGACTGTCTTGGTTGGGTTATCTAGAGGAATAAAATTGGTAAGATGAATATATGTGTGTATACACACATGCACAAGCACACACATATGTGTGTTATGCAAGGCAATCAGCATACATGTGTAATATGTGTACATATATGTGTGTATTTTGAAAAATACACATGTATATTTGAAAATATAGCTATATACATTATATATTTTCAAATGTGATATGATGGAATCAACCAATATTGAAAAGAGAGTTGCCCAGAAATGTGTCCGGGCTGCCAGGCTCCAGAATATACGTGGATGTTCTGACAAAGCTCTTTATTGTTCTCTGTTCTCCCTGCTGTGGTCATCACAGAATATTTACATCTTAGGATAGTTACATAGGTAGGTAGGTAGGTAGGTAGGTAGGTAGGTAGGTAGGTAGGTAGGTGATTGTGATATTTAGGTTTATTGTGCCAGCTAGGTCAATAGGAACATGTAGGCAGAGTTTAATCAGGTCACAACTTGATTGAAGGACAACCAAAATAAATAAAGACAGCTAGCACCTCATCTCTTTTTTGCTCTCTGGTGATCAGACCAGCACGCTGCGGTATTAGCTATTTCTCTGGCTCAACCTGTTTCTGCACTACCTGTGGGCCAAGCCAGCCCATGGATCCTGTTGCTAGAGCTTGAGGCTCCTTCAAGACCTGCTTTGCTCTGCTGCTGGTGCATACATTGCTTGAGCTTGACGCTGGTGGATTCTGCCACTGTGCTTGAGTTCCAGATCCCATCAACGCTTGTTTTACTCAGTTCCTGACCCATTGACTGCTGTGGACCCACCCTGCTGTCTGCTGCCTGCAGGCAGACTCTGCCTGCCTTGCCTGAGGAAAGACTCCACTGTCTGCTTCCTTGACCTTGGACCCAACATCCCACAAGAGTGGAAGGTCTTCCAGTATTATTAACTGTTTCATGAAAAGTGAGTTGGACTGAGCTTCTGTACTGTTGGGTGGACTAATTAGCTGTTATAGTCATTCTTGATGTATAAACCTATCTATCTATCTATCTATCTCTCTATCTACCTAATCCTAAGAGTTCTGAATTTTGTTTCTCTAGAGAACCCTGCCTAAAACAATGATAGTAGAAAAGTAGGTAGATAGATGATAAATAGAAAGGTGGGTAGGTAGATAGGTAGATTGGGTGAATGGATAGATAGATGATAGATGGAGAGACAGTGTGTGTGTGAGAGAGAGACAGAGAGCTCATTTTATTTCAGGGAAATGGTTCGTTCAATTTTGGGGATTGGCAAATCATAAATCCATAGGTGGGTCAGGGGGCTGGGAGCAGAATTCTGATGACTCATGAAACTACAGGGACTGGGAAATCCAAAATTTGTACGGTAGGTAGTAGTCTAGAGACTCTTGAGATCTAGGTGGCAAACTCTGCAGACAGAGCGATGAGAAGAGTTAGGGAAAAGAAAGGTCTCTGTCAGCATGACCATTTCTGCTCTGGAGTCAAGCCCAGCCCCATGACCACCCCTCTTTCAGCTGGCGGGCGGATCCCATCGTGGGCGGTGATCGCACTCCGTTTTATTGCCTTGCATTGAGTCACAGAGCTGCAACAGTCCACTATCCAGCCAAGCCACAGAGGACCGGGGAGCAGCCAAACTGGACACAAAATGTCGAGCACCACAATTTCAAAGACAAAACCTTTTATGTGTTGGTGAGGTGAGGCTGTGTGTGTAAAGGTGAGAGAATTACTTTGGGTGAGTCTTTTGAGAGGTCACAAGTGAGCTTGAGATAATAGTTTTTGGTTTTTTATTTTAAAAACAACTCATTGATTGGATTAGCTCTAAAATTAGTAGTATACAATAGATCAATCAATATAAATATAAAACATTTTTCTAATAATTATTAAATATAGTAGAGACCCAAACCTTCCCTGATTGTTTGACCAGTATCACCTAGCTGGTCCCTCTGAAGTCAGTGGTGTACAGTTATACTGAGAGCCTGCCAGAGCTGCATTACCGCTTGTTTGAAGGCTAATGTTTGCAGCACCACTGTGCTTCTTTTCCTCCTTTTTTTTCTTCATACTTTTCCCTCTTTCACACCTCCATTTTTCCCTCTTCATGTCCTCCCATACTCAAAATATGTATATAGACTGTAGAGTGGGTCCCCAAACCCCTCAAGCCACATCCACAGTCAAGAATTGATATTATATTAGGCCATAAAAGAAGCTTCAAGGAATTTCAAAATACGTAGAACATAAGAAACAAGAACAGAAAAACCTAGGACAAAATAAAAACCAAAGACATAAAAATTGGATAACCACCACTACTGGGCAGAAATAGAAATAAAGAATGAAATGAAAACATTCCTTGAACCAGAGAAGAATGAAAACACAACAGCCAATATATTGGTGGCACTGTGAAAGTCATGCTTAGAAGACAATTTATAGCAATACATACATACACCAAAAAAATAAGATAACCATAATCACTACTCTAAGAATCCAAAATTCAAGCAATCAGAAAAAGATCAGAAAAATGCCCACAGTGCCTACTATAATCAACAGAAGAAATGAAATTACAAATATTAAACAGAAAACAACAGAAAGAATCAATAAAACTATAGTTTGGGTTGCTTTAAGGATTAGTAAAACTGAAGACCACTGGCAAATCTATTAAAGGCAAAAATGAAGGAGATGCAAATGAGATAAGAAATAAAATAGGTGATGTTACAACAGAACTAACTAAAATAAAAATGATAATGGTGAATTATTATAAAGATTTGTATCCCCAACAAATTTGGAAACATAGAAAAGGAGGGCAACTTTCTAGAAATTTGTGAAAAGGTGTGGAGCCCACAGGTTACACAGGGAAGAAGGAGAATCTGCCTCTAGACCTCACCTGGCTCATTGCCATGAGGCAGAGGCCGATGTGCTTCCAACCTGCACCTCTGTTCAGCAGGGATATTATCTTGGGGGTATAAACTTGATTCATTTCCTCTAGCAAGGTGGAGACTCAGATCTCCTTCCAAAAGTGGGGTTATAACCAGGGGCTAGGATTTATATTCCTTCACAAAAAAAGATTATAGATAGAAGAGTCATATTCAGAAATTCTACTTCACCACACTCTCCAGTAAGATATGGATGCAAGAACGAGCTCAAGCATAGGAGCACTTGTGAATGTGGTGCAGAACGGAGCAGTGTTTGGTCCATCTTGTGCAGCGTGTCTCTGTGGACTGGAACAGACTATATTGGAGCAACAACTATTGATCATCTCAATATTGAAACTTGATGAGGTAGTTAGTTAATTGTGCCAACCTGGCAGACAAACACGTGGGGTTAATTGAAGGGCGGAGGGATAAATGGCTCAGTGAGCCTCACCTTTCTAGTTCCTGGGTCTCTTGCTTTGTAATGGTTGGAACAGGGTGCAGCTGCTTTAGCTGTCCAGCTCACATCCCTGCAAGACATCCCTGAGGAGAAGCCACATGGACCTACCCCGATGCAGCCCTGGGTGCTGGAGCAGCCGTGTGGAGACTCCTGCCAGTGCTGAGATGCTTACACGTTCACTGATTAGGCTTTCCTCTTGCTGTCAACATCATTGCGTCTGTTTTGTGAGATGGAGGAGGACTTTGTGCATTGGTGTCAGACATATGGGTTAATGTTGGACTTGTGGGCTTGGGCAGCACTAGGCTATGATGTTTTCTTGATGTGCACTTAAACTTTATATAAAACTCTCTCTTATACGTGAGTTTCTGTGGATTTGTTTCTCTACAATACCCAGACTGACACACTTGAGAAATATGCTCTACGGTAGCTCCTTGTATTAAATGAAAACAGATATGCAGGTTGTAAAACTATTATGTTGTATATTGCCTTATTAATTTAATATATTTATACAGATTGAGCCTATACCTTGCTTGTCTAATTTCCCCACTCATCAAGCACCCATTTTTCAATGTTATAGTAAAGGATGAATATGAATAAGGCAATCTCACCAGAAGACCTGCACTCACAAACTTTTCTTGACCTTCACTGCTCTCCTTCCATTTCATACTGCCACACTTTGTACTGTTTGTTAGCAACTCTGTCCAACTTGGCTCACAATCTCTCTCCGAGAATAGACAAAAGCCACTATTGTTATTGACACGATGAAAAGCGAGTCTGAAACCCTGAATGACCCATCAGCCAAAGCAAGTGAAAACGTACACTATTGCCGCCAGGGAAAGCACTGAGCTGAAAGTTCATAATTGTGTGGCTGAATGGAAACAACAGAGCAAAGTGCACAGACTCTAAGGCAAAAGGAAACAAAGGGAAAAAAGAAGTGGCATATGTCACAAAGAATAACAACTTAGGTCCTCGAACTTCCTGAACTCTGGCATTGACCTTGGCAAAACTACTCGAGTTCTTGTCTGAAGTCCTATATAATCCTGATCTGGGGAGAAGTTAATATGAGTTCTCTATGTAATACAAGAAAACAACACAAAGGATTTTAATCATTTTTGAAAAAATACCTGGAGCATATCCTTTCACCAGCTCATGGCTCATAGACCTCAAACCTGGATGTATTTAACAAAAGAGGACCATTATGAAGTTTTGTTTTTTTTACCCTTCTGCCAACTTTGTTCCTAATTGTTTTAGAATTTCTGACACAATTAGTTAGGCAAAAATAAAATGCAAAAGGAATTCCTACTAGCACTTGGCAATAAAAATATTATGTGAATGGGGATGATGTTTTGTTAACATTCTGCATCTCCTGTTTTCAATTTCCTCCATTCTTTTAGATAATAAAGTTTTGGCTATGCCTCCGGATATAGAGTAAATTAGGCAAAGTTTAAAGTCCTGTCTTGTTAATGATGCTTCTTGTAAAATTGCCTAAAGGTTAGTATAATTGGTTCCTTGAGGAGCGTAAGCAGAAGGGCACTCTCAGATTTACATGTGATGAAATGTTTGACATAGGCTCAGCAATGGTGAAAACCATGCCTCACCTGCCTGATTTTACTTAGACAATTGATTCTGCAATCTACATCTGTAGGTTTGCCCATTTCCAGATCTTTATTGAGTTATATTCCCAATGACCCAGAAATAAAATCACTATTGTAATTCTCATGGAGACTATCATCTATGATGTAATAATAGAGTTTCGATTTGTTTCGTAAATTCTCATTTTCTGATTTTCAATTTTCTTTTAAACTTCATGACAGAATGCCATTCCTTTTGCACATTTCCTATGGTCACAAAATCAATTAAAAGGTCACTTCGGAAAGATTTACATAAGTGTTCCTGATCTCACTCCAATGATTTGTTATTCATTTTTTAAATATATAAGTAAAACAAGGATGCACTAGTACTAAAGTTTCAAACCATGCAAAATTGGACAGTGTAGATCAATTGTTTCCCCTTTGACTTACACTCAATTCCTCCTCCTTTCCCTAGGGTCACGGTTGCTTTGCTTTCTTCCATCTATATATTTTATCTTAAGCAAATTGATCAGAGAAAGCAAAAAAATTCAGCAAAAGGTGTTGCCTGACTTCCCTGTTGTCGATATTTTTAGGTACTGTTGAGTCCATTACAAGTCATAAAGTATATCTGCCCCAGGTGATTTCCAAAGCAGCAATTTTTACAATAGTAGATTGCATGTCCTCAAGAGCCAACCTTTCGGTTAGTCGCTAAGACCTTAACTGTTGCTTGACTAGGGCTCCTTCTGACCTCCCTAACCGTGCCACACACACACACACACACACACACACACACAGAATAATTTAGCTACAAATAATTAACAAGGGAATTTTTCTTATTTTTCATTCACTCAGAGAGCTCCATTTCACTACTGAATGTTCAATAGCAAAATTAACAATAAATTTGAAAGTTCCCATATCATTGGAAGAAATGCTAAACTAAAAATATCTGATTCCAAGTTCTACAATTTACCATCCTTGCAAACATGGAAAACTCCTCCTGTGGGAAATGGACGTCATTATAACCACCCACGCAGAGTCACTGAGAGGTTTTCTGAGGGTTGGCATCCGGGAGATGCTAATCAGGGAGGGAAGAGTCCATTCGTAGTATGCAGGGGATATTTACCAAAAGGAATTTGTTTCATGGAAAAGTCAATTGTTGAGAAGTAAGAATGAAGGCAGGAACTTACCTAGAGATTCGAACAGCAAGAAGCCATGGCCACACTTAGGCTAAAGAGACAGAGGAAAGAGCAGTGATGGAGCCATCCTGGAACGGGCATCAACAAGCACACAGTGGATGGAGCTGAGCGGACCCATCAGAGGGAAGGTGGAGCCATAACAGAAATGCAGCTGCTGTCCAGACACTTTGCGGGACCGCTGTGGCAGAAATACTGTGGTCTCTCTTTTCTTGCTTGCTCTTCAATCCTTTACAGTAGCTTCTGTGGCCAAAATCAACCTGGAGCCAGGTGGAAATTCAAGCAGTCTCAAAATGTAGTCAGTAGGAATCATCTGTGGAGGGAAGGGGTGCCAGCCCCCCACCGCTAATCACGGGTTTTATAGGCACAATTTTACAGTTAATATATATAAATATCATAATAAAGTCACAGAGAGCATGAGAAATAGAAGATAGAAATAATGGAGTCAGACACATTTCATGGTCGCAATGCTCACCTCAGCCCCGCTTGGTGGTCCATGTGGAGAGAGGGGAAGGGGAAGGAGGACAAGGGGGAAGAGAAGAAGGGAACAAGGACTGGAGAGGAGAGGGGTGGCTGACGAGAGGTCAAGGGGGGAGCCCAAGAGATAGAGCTCTTTATTGCTGACCCAGGCCTATATACCTTTGGGGGGCGTGCAAGCCCACTAATTACAGGTAAAGACATACGTCACAGGAAGGGCCTGCCCTGTAGGTTATACAGCAATGAGAAAGAGACAATCTAGGGACGTACACACAATAGGAAGAGGAGGGATTGGGGCACACATGTGACAAGAAGGGCGGATCCTAGATTCAGGAAGGCAGCCTAACTTTGGATGTCACTGAGCAGGCTTGATCTGTTCTCTGGATCTCCATAGAAACCATTATCAGTAGGGTATAGACTCCACCTACAGGAACCAAATCCATGACTACAGGACTGTCCATTGTCCTTAACAGCAGGCACAGAACCCTACCAGTCCAGACAGTTGGTTGGCAACTGACTGCCTTCAGGGAGGTAACTTGACAATTATTTATCATTAGCTGCAAGCAGTGTCCTAAGTCTGTTTGAGGAAAACGACTTGGCAGAAAGATTTCCCACAATCAGCCTTCAGTCCTCTACTTTCAGAATAGAACAGAAGAGCTAGAATGGCTCCAGAGGACCAGCCCACAGGGGGTCTCGCTCAGGTTCTCCCCTTCAGCATATATGACATTCTTACAAGACAGTCACCTTTATCATCTGACCTACAGCGAGTTACTCTCCCTACATATCCTCTCTGATATACCTCAAATAGATTCATTTGTTTTTGCCTTCTTAACATTTGCAACTGCTTACAAGTGTATGTTTGATCTCTCTATGTGACCACATCATAATATAACTACAGTAATTATCAGAGTTGTGAAACACCATAACTAAACATGTTCATAATATATTTGTGTGACTGGTGCAGATAGGAGCTGGAGGCTCAGGGAATCCAGGGCAGATGATACCTTCAGGACCAGGGCTGTGAGGGGCGATACTGGGAGGGTAGAGGGTGAGTGGGTTGGAAAGAGGGAACCGGTTACAAGGATCTGCATGTGACCTCATCCCTGGGGGGACGGACAGCAGAAAAGGGGGAGAAGGGAGATGCTGGATAGGGCAAGATATGACAAAATAATAATTTATAAATTATGAAGGGCTTCGGAGGGAGGGAAAAAAAGAGGACTTGATGCAAAGGGCTTAAGTGGAGAGCACATGCTTTGAAAATGATTAGGGCAAAGAATGTACAGATGTGCTTTATACAGTTGATGTATGTATGGATTGTGATAAGAGTTGTATGAGTACCTAATAAAATGTTATGTATATGTATATATATATATATATATATATATTTGTGTGTACCTTAAGTTTTCAAACTGAAAGTAGCAAAGTTTTCCCCAGTTTGAACTTTCCATTTTCCGTAGATAATCAATTCAAAATTCATTCATCTCTGAGAATTGCTTTCCCTCTGTCTAATGACAAAATTGGACTAATAGGTAACATCATGATAAATGGAGAAACGATTGATGTTGTCAAGGGTGTTATCTTGTTTGGACCCACATCAGTGCTCATGTAAGCATCAGCCAGGACATCAAATTGCTCTAGCTAAATCAGCTACATAAGACCTCTGGACCCTGTGGAAAAACAAGGATGTCATTTTGAGCACTAAGATACTCCTGACCCAAGTCATGGTATTTTCAATAACTTCATATGCATATTAATGTTGGACATTGAATAAAGAAGACAGAAGAAAAATACAATACATTTGAGCTGTGGTGTTGGCTAAGAATATTCAAGGGACCATAGACTGCCAAAAGAGCAAACAAATCCGTCCTGGAAAACTACCAGATTGCTCCTTAGAGGCAAAGGTGGCAAGACTGTATCTCATCAACTGTGGACATGTTATCAGGAGAGGTCAGTTCCTGGAGAGGGGATACTCTGCTGAGTAAAGTGGGGGGGCAGAGACAAAGAAGGCCCGATAAGATGGATGGACACAGTGGCTGTAACAATGGGCTCACGCATTCGCGCATTGGTGAGGATGGCACAGCACTGGGTGGTGTTTCGTTGTTTCACAGAGGGTCACTATGAGTTGGACCCAACTCAAAAGCATCGAACAACAATGACAAGGACTTATCCTCCGCTTCTCCTTTCTAAAAGTGTGTGCAGGTGCTGCGTTGCATTTATGCCTCTTCTCAACACATGTCCCTCAAATATATGTTGCCTTCTAGCCACTGCAATCCAGTTGAGATTTTAATCAACTTGGTAATTGACCGCTTTGTACTGAGGCTTCCTCAGGTGCAAATGAACCCACCTACTCCGGGCTGATGAGGACCAGAGAAGGGGCATTTGCTGTCAGGCAGGAAGCCCTACATTCTAGACTCTTTTATCTCAATATCTGGTCTCTTTTGTCCTCTCAGAAAATTTGCTCTTAGCCAATGCTGGCAGTGGTGCTTAAGAAATAAATAGAGTTTAAATCTATATACTGGGAAGCTTCTCCCAGGCAACTTCTTCAGTCATCAAAATCCCTACATCCTGTGTTAAAGGATTTTCAAGTCTGCATTACAGACTTTATGCCTTCTTCTGTTTGTTTGTTTGTTTTGAAATTTTCCTAAAGATCATTTTAATAAGGGATGCAGAAGAACATCAACAGAAAGCTGCCAGAAATTAAATCCTTGGCTGAAACGTGAGAATACCAGAAAGATGCTTACTTGTGTTTTATTGACTATGCAAAAGCATTCAAATTTGTGGATCTTAACAAACAAAAGCTGGCACCCAGAACCCTTTATTGTGCTCATGTAGAACTTGCACAGGGATCTAGAGGCAGACTTTCCAACAATGCAGGGGAATGCTGCATGACTAAGAATCAGGAAAGGTGCTTCAGGGTGGCACTTACTCAATCTGCCTGCTGGACTCTCTGAAGAAGAATGAAGGCAGCATCCCTGTTAAAGGGAGGCTTAGGAACAACCTATGACATGCAAATGACCCAACCCTTCTTACTGAAAGTGAGGAGGACTTCAAGCAAGCAAAATGCCCACAAAAGGTAGTATTGTCAGGTGCTGTCCAACTCATAGAGACCATAGGTACACCGCCAGATCTTGTGCCTTGGGCCATCCTCACAATTGTCTTCATCTCCGCCACTTGGCTGTCATTTTGTTGTACTGCGGTGCCTTGTGCTTAGCTGTGAAGCTGAAAGCTATGTCACCAGTTTTCCAAAAATACCAGCAGGGTCACTCACAGTGAACAGGTTTCAGCAAAGCATCCAGACTAAGAACAAATGATGAAGAAGGGACAGGCTGTCCACTTCTGAGGAATTGGCCACTGAAATCCCTGTGAATAACAGAGAAAGACTATATGTTTATGTTAGGTACCATGATCAATGGAGGCAAAATTGATGTTATAAAAAATTTCGTCTTTCTTGGATCCACAATTAGTGCATGTGTATTCAATACTCAAGAGATCAAACAGCACATTGCATTGGGTAAATCTGCACAGACTTCTGTAAAGTGTTCAAGAACAAAGATGTCACTTGAATTATGATGCTGGCAGAGTATTGAAAGTACCGTTAACTGCCAGACGAGCAAACGTGTTTAAGAAGTGCAGCCAAAATATTCACCAGAAGCAAGGATGGCAAGACTTTGTCTTAGGTAATTTCGTCATGTTAGCAGGAGAGACGAGTCTCTGGAAAAATGACATCATTCTTAGTAAAGTAGATGGGCAGCAAAAAACAAACAAAAAAACCACTCTTCACAAAATGGATGGACACAGTGGCTGCAAAAATAGACTGAAACAATTATAAGGATGGCCCAGGACCAAGCAGTGATTCTTTCTGTTGCATATAGGACGGTTATAAATAAGAACCTACTTGAAGGCACTAAACAACATCAACAAAATATATCCTCGTAGGCAAATTCTGCCTCATTTCTTTTCCAGGAACTGATTTCTCCTGACATGTCCAAAGTAAGTTTGACAATGTCTTGCCTTTTTTTTTTTTTTTTTGCCTGTAAGGAGCAGATTCTGGCTGTACTTCATCCACGTTAGCATTGTTTGTTCTTTTGGCAGAGCATGGTAGTAACTCCTAATTCAACCCTCTCCCTTCTCCACTTTTCCCTTCTTCTCCCACAACAAAGCCTAGATTTACAACCAGTCTTCCCCTTCGACTTAAAAAACAAGAGCAACAGATTTATGAATGTACAGTTAAGAGTAAAGTTAAACATTTTAACATTTGTAGGTATTATTTCCTCTTTATATTTTTTATATTGTCTGTCAGCCCATAATACATTGTTGCAAAGTATGTTCTCTATCTGTTCCTATGTCAATTGTCTAACTTCTCCTGGTGGTTTCTCTCTTTGCTGCACTGCTCTGAGATGAGCTAGACCTCAGAAGCCAATCATTCCCTGAATCTCTGACCCCATTCTACATATTCTCCCATCCCAGAAGCATACACCATAAATCGCCGAGAGTTATGGTCTTCTCTTTCACTTCTTTACACCTCAATAATTATATTTGATCGATAAAAATCAGTGTTAGAGAAGCCAGTTTGCTACCTAGTCAGTTTGTGTCCAGGTGGCAAAACAGGAAGAAATATATACTGAAACATATAGAAAAATACATAACAATTCAAGACTAACCACAATGACAAAATATAAGAAATAAATCACAATATGGGGAAAAAGCCACATAAGATATTGAAAATCAGATCGAGCTCAAGATGTATCCAAAGGGAGATCAAGTGACAACATTTTAACTGTTCAGGTCAGATTTACCATTTTAATCTACTGTAACCATCTTTCCAATACTCCCTGTCTGATAACCAAGTTATTCCCATTCCTCAGTTGTGGTTGGAGGGAAACTATTGGAGACATTCCTTGTGTAGATCTGCAAATGTAATTTGGTTTTCCATAGTCATCCATAGCCTTCTACAATAAAAAATCTCACAATTTAAGCTCTGATACTATTCCTTCCTTTGGATTTGGATTATATAATTTACAGTCCTTAGATCACAGATGTTGGTGTGCTTTTTCAATATGGACTTAGTTGATGTCTCACTTCGATGGATGCTTATTTAGAAACAAGCTTTTAAGACCCCAGACATTATTCTATCTGATAGCCGGGCACCATCTAAGTTTGTCACCATACTTTGCTATAGCACTCATATCTTCTTAGTTTCTTTCATGAGGCTTAGTATCGATCAGAGTCATGGCATAAGATTTAATTGATTCTAATATCATAATCCTCCACCTGCGAGCCTGGGAGCTCCTTGCTTCCCGCTTATGCTTCATCAGCTACATGAGTGTGCAGCTACATGAGTCTGGAGCGGGCTTTTGTTAGCATTCATCCCACAGACTTGAGCTGGGGTAGGGTAGAATACTTTCTTGATAAAAAATTCCTTCTTGACATATTATTTTGTTCTTACACTTACATGCGAGTCATTGGTTTTGTTGCTCTAGACAGTCCAACTAACCCAGTGTGAACCAAATAAAAACCTTTGTTTCCTAACTTAACTCACTGCCATTGAATTACTGCTGACTCATAGTGACCCCTGTCAGTTTCCAAGACTGTAGCAGTGTACTGCACAGTCTTGTCTATCTCCCAGGGATCTGCTGGTGGCTTTGAACTGCAACCATGTGGATCACAGCCCAACTCTCAACCCTCACACCAGTTTTCTTACAGGAATCTTTATGATCACTTTCCTGGAGGGTGTGACTTTGTTTTTTTTGAGAGCATGATCAACTGAAATATGAAAATAATTATTGAGAATATTTTATATTACATTATGATTACAGGGGTACTTGTAATCATAGCCCTGAGAAAGTAAAAAATGAATTAAGATTAAAAAGTTTAAACAATACCAAAGAAGCCTTCTGTAAAAAATTTGAAAAGAGAATTTTGCAAACATTTAAGAAAAACTTACATTAAAGAAAAATCAGCTATGGTTCTAACACTTTTGCACAGATGAGAGTTGGCTGTCTGGAATATTTACTGAAACAGATCCTCTCATTTCTCACACCCTTAAAATAGTAAGTTTCTCTTCCTACTGAATGAAACATTTTGTTTTCTAATGGATGACTTAGCGTTTACCTGAGATTTTAGAAGATAATAACTCTGGTATTCTAGCACCTCAAGAAACCATGAACTTTTCTCTTTAGTAAATGTAGTCCTGGAAGCCAATGCATCTCTCGCTGCTTCTCACCCCAGTTTTATCTACAAGTTCAGCCTCTGACGGCCCTGTGGACATTGTTTCCTCCATATGCCTTTGGCTGCTACTTCCAGCACAACCCTTTTCCCCAACTGATCTCCTCAGCTTCTGAACTAAATCAAAGAGAGCTGATCCTAGTATATCGCGAGAACTCTAAGATAAAGGTAGTCTAAGACAAAGCTCGACATGCATTTGAAAAGGTGACCTGCTCATCACCAATTAGCTTGTGAGGAACAATATAATTACTGCTGGTAATTTTGTCAAGAAATGTTTGTTCAAGAGGTACTGGGTCAGATAGAGAATTATAATTCAGACACATTGCCTTTATCTATATTAAAGAGAAAACATTCATTTTCAATCATGTAACGACTCGCTGTTAGTAGTTCCCAAATACAGGTTATCTCTTTACTGTACCAATTTTTTTCCAGAGCCCAGACAGTGTGATATGAAAAATAAATAACTGAGGAAAATCATATTTTGCCACAGTCCTTTTTTGGACAAGAGCTTACCTTAAAAAGTGCGGGGTCAGTTTACAACTCAACAGGAATAACTCAATATAAAAAAAGGAAACAAAAATTCTGAAATCAAAATACAGTAATACTTATATGGTCATCTTAGGAATAAAACATTTTTTTCCAAAATATAACAAAAGCAAAAGAATAACATGTTGTGTATGGTTAGAGCCACTCGCTTGCATGTGGTTTTAGAAGCTACATGAATGCCCTATTGATTGCTCAAACCAGGGAAGCCATACTGCTTTTCCATTTGCAGCCCTTGCGGAAGATCATTCAACAATGCTTGCAGCAGCACATTTACAGGGAGCTGCCAGAAATTCAGGAGGAATTCAGAAGAGGACTTAGAGCAAGGATGGCAAGAATTCTACTCACATACGTTGGACATGTTCTCAAGAGAAACAGTCCCTGGACAAAGATACCATGCTTGGTAAAGAAGAAGACCACTGACAAGACAGACGGACACAGAGGCTACAGTAATGGCTTCAAACACAAAATTGTCAGATTGGCACAGGATCTGGCAGAAGCAACTCAAAAATTCACAACATCAACAACCAACAGTGTCTCTACTTCCATCCACTCTCTTCTATAAATAAAGTAGGTTTAAAAATGCAACTGTTTCCCTGTAACTCCTGTGCTAAAAATGCCCAATAGATTCTAAATATCATATGGATAAAGACCAAATTACTTAATATGAACTCACAGGACTCTCCTCAATCTGACCCATGCATACTTTTCCAGGCCCAGCTATTCCAGGAAAGCTGATCTGGATAGACGTTGAACTGTGCTACAGGTCTAATGACTCCATTGGCCAACTGGGAGGGGAAATTGGGATTGACTATTAAACATCCGAACCATCATTTACCAAAATTAAATGTCTATTCCTTTGTGACCCCAATTTTTCAGCCTGCAGATTTCGGCTTCCAAATAAGAAAGTGAGCTCAAGTGAAACAATTCTATGCAGCTGAGACAGACCCTCAGGACCTGCCACTTGGAGGCCATTAACTTCAGTCCTTCACCTTCCAGCACCAAGGAGGAACTGTATGTTTCTGTCTATGACTCAGATATACTCTCCTATATGTATTTGGGAGCAGATCCCCCAGGATTTCCCTAGGCCTCTATTCCTGAGGGAACACTGGAGAGTCAGTTTAAGGGAATGAAACGGTCTCAAGTTTCCAGTTGATACTCGTCATGGCCCTCCTCCAATATCTAGTCCACATCTCCATCATGTTCTTAGACTCGGTTTACCTGGTGTGCAGATACACACTCTCGTGACTGACGTGTGTGGCTCTAAGGTCACCATGCCTTCAGTAGCCAGGCTGCTGTAACTAGTCATTTACAGTAATGTTTAAGGAAAGGAGTAACAAGAACTACTCACTACTCCTGTGGTCCAGACGCAGGCCACTCATGTGTCCTCATAACGCTAACCATGATCCTAGGCACGATATTGACTTCCCTTCTTCCCTTCTGCTCCAAGGACACAAGGATCCAGTGTATGCAATTTAAAATCCAGTGGGACCTTTCTGTCCACTTTGCTAAACAACAATGTTTCCCTTTGAGGCTTTAAGATTTCTACTATTCAGGGTGTATTGTTGCAAAATTTGCACTCACAAAACTCCCAGGTGGTTGGTGGGAGGGGTGGTTTAAAGGGAGGGATGCTTGCATTCCCATCTTTCCCTTCCTATTTGGAACACAACCTCAGAATGGTTCTTGGATTCAATGTGTCCAACAAAAGCACCAGAATTATTTTTCAAACCTATGTATTTAAGTTTAAAAAAAAAAAATAACCTTATCACCTTTCAAGTACTCTCCATTCCACTCAATACGTTTGTCAAATCTGTGATTACATTCTTGGAAACATTTGTTTCAAACTCATCTCTTTGGATGGCTGAGAGCACCTCCCTTGATTTTCTCCTCACCTCTTCTATGGCTCCAAATCGCTGTCCTTTCATGACCCTCCTCATTTGTAGAAACCAAAAGGAAGTCACAGGGTGTGAGGTCAGGTGAGTAAGGTGTATGGAACACCTTACTGGCACACTGAGATGGCTGCATGAGCAGGTGCACTTTCATGGTGGCAAGATCAGTCCCCTTCTGCCACAAATCAGGCCTTTTTTTGTCACACAATGTGATGTAATCTTTTCAGAAACTCTAAATAGAAAGCTTGATTAACAGTCTGACCTGGTGGGATTAACCCTAAATGCACTATCCCCCTCACATTAAAAAACAAAAACAAATGAGCATTGTTTTGGGGGGGTATACCCCTCATATGTATTGCATCACATCCACTCCTCCAAAGGTAGCACTTGAACTATGCCTTTGGCAGTTAGCTTCAATGCTTTACTTGCATGTCAGATTTGAGGTAGTGCAGGGGGTATTGTAACTATTGAACCCACAGCTAAGGGATCATTTCTGTACCATTGTTGACAGAAAACATGCCTCTGGTATGATGCCCGCGACATGTTAGCTGGGAGGAAGGGGGGAGTCTGTGCAGGCCTGGGATGCAGGATTTGAATTAACACAGACACCAGTGGTGAGAGACGGAGCGCAGCCACAGACACATCCTTACCCGTTCAGCTGCCGGTGTAAGTGAATCATTATGGGTGCTTCCGCAAATTGGAACTGTCCATGTCTCAGGACGACTCTGATTGGTTAGATGTGAGTAAACAAACATACAAAGCCCTGCAGTGTCAGCGGGGCTTTGAATGAACAGCGGAGAAAAGGTAATCACCCGTGTGATAAGGGGTGCTCGTCCATTACCTCAGGGGGCCCCAGCAAGATGTTACACCTTGCTGGGGTACCACTGACCCGTGTATAAGTCGAACCCCAGTTTTTCAGCACAAAGATGTTCTTATATACGGTAACTACTTTCCACGATATAGACTGATGTGATCAGCCAAAAAGGAGGTTTCTCTCCTTGTCTGATCTCCCGAGCTATAACCCTCAGACGTCTTTGACCCACATTACATGCCCTAAACAATTTCGATTCACCAGCCGTTCCAATTAAGTTAGCCAGTACAGATATCCAGCCTGCCATCTCACCTACAGACTTGGGACTTGGTAGCCCCTGAAATTTCATGAGACATTTCCTTGAAGTAAACATCTACCTACCTACCTCTGTGTCTACATTCTTTTAAAAGTTTGTGGAAATTGTCATTACCTTCATTCTCAGTCCCCCCCCCCCCAAATTTAAAACCAAAGAACAAAACTCACTGAACTTTAACTCTTATTGTTGTTAGCTCCAATCAAGTCAATTCTGACTCTTAACAACCCTAGGTGCAGTAGAACAAACACTGCCTGGTCCTGCAACACGCTAACAATTGCTCTTATATTTGAGTCCATTGTTGAGCCACTGCCCCTCCACTTTACCAAAAATGATGTCCTTTTTCACTGCCCCTCCACTTTACCAAAAATGATGTCCTTTTCCATGGACTGGTCTCTCCTGATAGATAACACGTCCAAAGTATGTGAGACTGTCTCGCCATCCTTTCCTTTAAGAAGCAGCATTCTGGTTGCACTTTTTCAAAGCAGATTTGCTTGTTCCTTTAGCTATCTGTTATTTTTACTTATCTTCAGCAACTCCATAGTTCAAATGCATCCATTTTTTTCAGTCTTCCTTATTCAATGCCCCAACTTTTAATGCATATGAGGTGATTGAAAACGCCATGGCTTGAAGCAGGCACACCTTACTTAGTCCTCAAAGTAACAACCTTACTTTCCAAAACTTTCAAGAGGTCTTATGTAGCAGATGTACATAAGTCAATTAGTCTTTTAATCTCTATTTCCATGAGAATTGATTGTAGATCCAAACGAGACAAATACTTGACCACTTTAATCTTTTCTCCATTTATCATGATGTCACCTATTGGTCCAGTGAAGATTTAATCTTTTTTACATTGAGTTGTAATCCATACTGAAGGCTGCAATCTTTGATCTCCATCAGCAAGTGCTTCGGCAAGCGAGTTTGTGTCATCTGCATGTCACATGTGGTTAGTAAGCATTTATCCAATTCTACGCCACATTCTTCTTCATGTAATCCAGCTTCTCTAATTGTTTGCTCAGCATAAATATTGAATAAAAGTTATGAGAGGCTACAACCCTGATCCACACACTTATTTATTTGTTTGTTTGTTTGTTGGGAGCTCTTTCAGCTCTTATAACAATCCATATGTCCATTGTATCAATCATTTTTACATATGTTGCCATCATTATTTTCTGGACATTTACTTTCTATTTGATCCCGTGATATCAGCTCCCTTGCTTCCGTTCCTTACCCTGCTTCCCCCCTTATGGTCCCTTGATAAATTATAAATTATTATTTTTTTATCTTACACCAACTACTCTCTCCCTTCCCCCATGGTTTCTGTTGTTCGTCCCCTTGGGGAGGTTACCCTGGGGTGGGTGGTTTTGTGTCCATCATTGCGATCCGTTCCCCCTTCCTCCCCTCCTCCTCTTATTGCTCTTATTGCTCCTCCTGGTATTGCTACCCTTGTTCTGTTCTCACAACTGCTGCCTGATCCATGTGCAGGTCCCATATGAGCACAATGATGTGTTCTGGAGTTCCCATTCTTCTTGAAACTATTAATAGTTTGTTACAACTCTTTTTAAAATTATGCCTTTGCATAATACATTAAACACGTGTAAACATATTTTTGGTAATCTTTAC
Organism: Tenrec ecaudatus; assembly: GCF_050624435.1. Taxonomy (NCBI): domain Eukaryota; kingdom Metazoa; phylum Chordata; class Mammalia; order Afrosoricida; family Tenrecidae; genus Tenrec; species Tenrec ecaudatus. The sequence continues at coordinate 114,554,071 of NC_134532.1, forward strand.
TTTCACCCAAGATCAATCTGGCATCAACAATGATATCTCTTGTTCCACATCCTCTTCTGAATCCAGCTTGAAGCTCTGGGAGCTCTTTGTTAATGTATTACTTCAAGCATTGTTGGATGATATTCAGCAAAGTTTTACGTGCATGTGAACTCAATGATCTTGTTCTATAATTTGCACATTCATTTGGATCACCTGTCTTTGGAAGGGGTGCAAATATGGATCTCTTAGTCAGTTGGACAAATAGCTGTCTTCCAAATTTCCTGGCATAGATGAGTGAGCACTTCTAATACCTCGTCATGTTGATGAAAGATTTCAATACGGGGTCCATCCATTTGTGGAGGCTTGTTTGGGGCTGATGTTTTCAGTTTAGCTTGGATTTTTTCCTTCAGTACCAATGGTTCTTATTCCTACACTACCTCTTGAAATGGTTGAATATCAATTATTTCTTTTTGAAGCAGTGACTGTGTATTCTTTACAATTTCTTGTGATGCTTCCGGCATCATTCAATATTATTCCCATAGAATCTCTCAATATTGCTACTCAATGCTTGACTTTTTTCTCGAGTTCATTTAATTTAAGCTATGCTAAACATGTTTTTCCTTTTGGGCATTCTAACCCTAGGTTTTTGTATATTTCATTTTAATATCTTATTTTGTCTTCTCCAGCTGCCCTTTGAAATTTTCTGTTCAGCACTTTGACTTAATTTCTTCCATTTGCCTTAACTGATCTCCAATTAAGAACAAGTTTTAGAGTCTCTTCTGATATCCACTATGATGATGTTTACTTTCTTTCTTTCTTTGTTTCTTTCTCTCTTTCTTTCTTTCTTTCTTTGTCTTTTTAACAACATTTTAATTTCTTCCCATATGATGTTCTTGATGTTAACCCACAACTCATCAGGTCTACTGTCATTAATGTTTAAAGCATCAAAATTTACACTCAGGTCATATTTTGCCTCTTGTCAGTTTGTTTCAATTTTCTTCAGCTTCATCCTGAATTGACATATTCTTCCACAGTAAACCCTGTTTGGGCTTTAGCTGCTGATATTGAGCATCTCTATGGTCTTTTCCCACAGATGTAATCAATTTGGTTTCCCAGAGATGTAACCAAGTTTTATTCCATCTTCAGGTGGAACACGTAGAACTCACAGCAATTTACAGCAACCCTATAAAAGGATAATGGGACTGTAAATCATATCTGAGGCACAGTCTCATCTTTTTCCCATGGGGCAACTGGTGGGTTTGAACTGCCAACCATCTAATGTTCTCTTATATATGTAGATCTCACTGGTTTCACTTCTTTAAAGAACACAGACTAAGATAACTGTCTTTTAAAGCCACCTCTAAATGAGTCCTAAACCCATTCATTTTGAACTATAGTCACATTCATTCCATATTTATTATATACCAACTATTTGCTATAGTTTTTTAGCAAAATAAAAAAATTTAAATCCTTGCTCACTAGTTTATAAACTCCAATAAAACCAAGCCCACACTCATCAAGTCAATGATGGTTCAGAGTGGCCCCTTGTGGGTTTCAGAGATTGTAACTGTTTATGGGGGTGGAAAGCCAAGTTTTTCTTCCACATCGCTGCTGGTGGTTTTGAACTACTGACTATGGGAATCACAGCCCAACTCATAACCACTACACCATCAAAGTTCCTGACATTAGGAAATACTTTAGTAAAAATAAAAAAATTCAACATGGTGAGTGATATTAGCAGCATTAATACACTATTTTGAAGAAAAGATATTAGGTGTTACCAAAACAGAATGTACCAAGTGTAGGTACATTCTACTAACCTGCACACTGAATCTATAGATTGACAAAAGTCCACTGATAAAGAAGATTAATATTGAACCGTAGATGTGACTGTAAATTATAGAGATTAATCCCAGAGTATAATTTGGAAAACTTGGAAAGTAATCCAAAGTACCATAAAAGCAGCACATCAAATTCTGAGTTCATGTAATTCTTCTCTTTCAAACATGTGGCTGAGGGTAGCTTGCAGGCGCCATCATTGCTTGCCAACAATGGAACAGACTACCACTCTGTAAAGGTGATGGGAGATCATGCCAAAGGTGGGAAGGAAAGACATGGGAAAGGGTGTGCAAAATAAAAAATAAAGCATCATTAGAACAATGTGTTCCTCAGTGATACCGATGTGCATGTTAGAGCTCAGAGACTGTGGTTTCTGGCACCACCTCTTAAAACAAGTCAATTAGGCATAAGCGACTGTTCTCAGCACTGGTCAAGTGATTGGTCAAGAATCCAAAAGGGGAATCATGCTTCAAATAAGATTTGAAATAAAAACAACAACAACCTCAAGCTATTCTCAAAGGAAGAAAGCTACTCCAAAACTCAAGCTACTCCAGCAGTGATCTCCAAAAAAGCTGTGCCCCCCTAAATCACAGCTATCTCTCTGTGTCCCACGGTAGCTACAAAAGACCTAATGTAGGAGATCCCCTCACACATTGTGAACAAAAATGAGAGGCTAAATCTAGAGCCCCAGACAGGGAGCGAAATTCTGACTATGAAGAGCGTTTTCTTTCCTCTAAGTTTAGAAATGGAAACAGGAAAACAGAAAAGAAAATCAGCTAACTACATTCTGAAATTCTAACAAAATTAGCATTGAAACATTTGGACAGCCACATGATTTTTTTTTTCAAGATCCAAAAGTTCTTAAGAAGTCTGGCTACGTATATCATGGAAAAGACGGAATTGTGATATTTCCAAATCTTTCTGGATTAAATCATAAAGGACCTCCTGTATGACTCACGCACCCTACTGATGAGGATGAAAATCAAAGCAAGTTTCTGGGTGGATTAGCTTATAGTATTTGAGTGAAAAACAACAGACAAGTCCAGGATTATTATCATGTCTATCCCTGGCAAGACAACCATTAAATATCTCTGACATTAAAAGGCATTTTGTAAAAAGAAAACCTTACCCCAGAGCACGCAAGTTCTTGCCAGTGATTGCCAAAACATTCTTCATCATGTTTATACCAAATTATCAATAATTTACAGGGAAAAAACCCTCTTATGTAGATTCCAGGGAAACATTTAAGAACTCAAAGAGAAAATATCGCTCCATTCATAATAAGCAAAATAACACAAAACATTCCATCTTGGAGAAATATGCTATTGGGATTTAGGTAAAGTCACTATTTAATGGCTATTGACATTTCAGAGACTAAACCCTAACTAGATTCAAGACATGTATCTGCATGCCCTGTCTGTCTGTCTATCTGCCCTGCACATGCAGAATAGTGTAGCTCAAATTTCCAAGCAGCCATAAACTACTAGAAATCAGTCGATATCATCCCACATCTGCCACGTTCCTCTGGGATGACATAATGACAGCCATTATTAATACTCATATCAAGTAAACAGTAACAACAAATTTTCAAAAGGAGAACCACTTACCCTCGAGTTACCTATGCCTATTTTATGCTGCTGGGCAAGCGTTCATGTCAGTTGTCAAATGCTTCTGGCTGTTACCACAACGCTAAGGGAGACAGCAAAGTCCTGAGGCTACTACTCTGCTACTGGGTCTTGCTCGCCTTTGTAGCCAGCTCCTTCTGGGCTACCCAGCTCTTCAAGACTCTCATGCTTATCATGCTACCCGGGTCACCTGGCCCAGGGGAAAGCGGGGAATTTCCCACAAGGGATATTCAAGGGTTGCAGCAATTTTAGCTCTGCTGGCCAGCCTCCAACTCAGAAGTACTGAGCTCTTTCTCCCTGGGCCCACAAGCCACCTGGCACTGTCTTCAATATCATCATCCTCTCTTCTGGATCCAAGGATTTCTCAGCACAGACACTCCAGGTCCTTTGTCCAAAAGACTTATTCCTCTTGAGCCACTTCTTGATGATAATGAGGTCCTTCTGTGAAATTAACCCTCTGTCATCTTCATAGCCTGACTCTCCTACCAGGACCACAAACTGACCAATCCCCTCAGAATACCATGCCATTCAATTCCCATAGTTCCCGCTAATCAGTACAAGACTAGGAATAAGAAGGTCCACGTTAAAAGTGATTCCCTGTCTCATAGTATTTTATACCAATATATGGAAATAAATGATCCAATAGATGCTGAATTCATTCAAATCAACTTTGACACATTATCATTTCTATGTAATATACTGTGTCTATAGGATTCCTTTTAATTATGATTGTCCGACTGGTCTACCTCTTTCCTCAAAACTAACCAGTGTCAGATCTAAATTCTGAATGATAGAACTTACTCCTTTTATGCAAGTTGTCACTGCCTCACTAAACATCTATGGAGCTATTCAAATCCCAAATAAATGCTTTTCTCCTGGTGATTAGATGAAGTATATGGAATTATTCACTTTAGGAAAATATTTAATTCTCCTGTAAATCTTCACTAAAACAAAGCAAACAACAAAGAAGTCCATTTTTGTGTAAGAGAAAACATATTCAAACCATTGTCAAAAAGAAGTATTTAATCCAATTTTACTAAATTAAAAAAATGGCTAAAAAGGAATAGTTCTTGGTTTGGGTGTGTGTATTTATTCAAGGAACAAATTTAAGAGATTGCACTTCCTAGCTTATTGATTTCCATCTTAACTTTTGTCTCCAAAGCATGAAGCGTTGTCACTGACAATAGTACCACGTCCACACCGGGGCTTAGTTTCTACCATTATTTGCTATGGATGTTCCATTTCACATCTGAATTTTGCATTTTACATGCTGAATGCTTATGATTTTTATCAGCAGGAATATGAAAAAGGGAGTACTGAAATAAGGTTATGAAATAATGGGTCGTTGGTTGAAGTTTTGGCAGTTAGTATGTTTTAAACCACATATAACACAAACCCTATGGAAATTTAAATATTAAAACAATTTATGATTCCACTTAGGAATTCAGAAAAGGGGTCAGGTTTCAGGCAGATTGCTTCAGCATTACAACACCCTTTTGAAAGCCCGGGACTTTTGGTATTTCTTCTTTCTTCCTTTCTTTGCCCTCATCCATAAGCTGATATGTCATTACAACAGGACCAAGTGCTTAATCAAGACCTGAAAAACAAGAAACAAACCAAACTGTGTAGACCACACTTCTATGAATATCGCTTAGGACTGAGGACATTTTGAGAAGAGGTACCCAGATATTTCATTTCACAGTTCATTAGTAAAGATAGGATCACATTTATATTCCTGAACCAACAACTAGCAGGATAATCAGTTTCCAAAACAACTAGGTACAGTTTGAGACCCTCCAAGATATGCTGAAGTAAGACAACCAGGCACATCTTCTTTCAGAGGGCATGTGGCTCTATATGGCACTGTTGTGAGCATGAATAAATTCAGGATTAATTAGGAGGTTGGGAGAAGTGAATTGTGGATAGGCAGCCAAAACATCTATCGTATTTTAAGGCAAGAAAAAACAAGTTTAGGTAGGCATTGCTGAGGGAATGAGGATCAAGGAGTAAAAGTTTTATTTATGTTAATAAGACATTTCTTTTTGTAGAATAAGATTAAAGGCAAGTAAAACAAATGGCCACTTAATAGAGATTAAATTAAACGCATTTCATCTTTCAATAATAAATATGAACCAATATTGAAAAATAACGGAAAATTCCAGTCCCATTAATCAATGTATAAATAAGGAAATAGAAATTTAAGGGACATTAAATTGTTCAAGATCAAATAAAGATTAGTTATAGATACAATGTCCTTTTCTCAACAATATTTTAGATTTATATCAACTATCTTATGTTTCATGAGGATGATCAATAACATTCTCAAATATGATAGTATTTATATATATGTATATATATATGTGAATAGATTCTGGGCCCACACTTAATTCTAGCCCCAATCTAAGAACAATTAATTCTTATTACATGGCCCTACTTGATGCTTGCCCTTATGAGGAGATCGCTGAAGATGTGGGTGCTATACTAAATTGTGGCTAAGAAACTAGACGGTGCCAGGCTGTTAAAAAGAACAATATCTGGGCTCTTAATAGTTTATCTTTGAACAAGAAGTGATCTAAGTGTGGTGTCAGCTGGGCCTACACAGAAGAAGTACACCAACCTGTGTGATCCAAGGATTCTGAATGATAAAATCCAGAGGTAATGGTATCAGAGTTTAATTTGTGAGCACCTGCTCTTTGGAAGGCTACAGATGCAGCATGAGGACAAAATCCACTAAAAAGATCCCCCCATGAATTAAGTCTCAGTGAGTTCCTCTGATCAAAGACCGGGAATGTGAATAGCCTGGTTGTCATACAGTGATTGTTTGTTTGTTTGTTTCGTTTTGTTTTTCTGTATTCTGTTTTCTATATTTTTCTCTATGCAATTCAAGATGGGTAGAACTATACAGACTGTGTAATGTAATGATGATTTTTTGAGAGGTGTGGTGGGGAAGTTTAAGGGGAGGTGGAAATTTGATGGTGATGGTGTGAGAGGGAATTACATGCTATAAAGTTGATTGTGGAGATTATTGTACAGCTTTTATTAATATGATTAATCTATTGAATTGCATGATGTGTGCAACAGATGCCAATAAAGCTATTTTTAAAAGCAGAATTTAGTGATAGGCAGATACAGTAAAACCTACACTATTCTTCCGATACACCATTTTACTACATTTTACGTTACATATCATTTCCATGTATAGTGATATCACTTACGATTTTTAAAAATCATTTTATTGGGGACTTGTACTACTCTGATAACAATCCATCCATCCATTGTTATAAACACATTTTTTTAAAATTTGCTACCATGATCATTTTCAAAACATTTTCTTTCTACTTGAGCCCCTGGTATCAGCTCCTCATTTTCCCCTCCCTCCCCCATCGTCCCCACTTACGATTTTTTAAAATAGTATACATATAATCCCAAACTGTAAGTTCTTATGTCTGCTCTAGCAAGAGGCATGAATCTTATCTTCCAGCACTTGTGAATCTTCTTGGAAGTCAGTTTTTGTTTTTACAAAAAAATGATCATCTACTATGTGCCAGGTACTGTGTCAGGTGCCTTTTGGTCAATAGTTCTACCACCTTAAAGGGAATTTTTAGAATCTCCCTCTTTTTTTAATGAATTAAAGTCTGAACTTTCTCTAGGCTACTTTTCTTCGATCAAATTCGTTCCAGAGCAGGGATTTAAAAAGTTTTGCTTATTTAACTCTAAAATTCTTCCCATCATATTAATATTGCTACAAAAGCATTGTGTCAAACGTTGAGTCTAATCAATCTTTCATGATAAATAAAATAGTACTCAAGTAAAGATGGTGTTTTGGACCTCTTTCTGGTAAAATGCACAGTGTAATGTTTAAAAAATAAATGGGGATCCTACAAAAACAGAAAGTTCCACAACTCTGGCATTTTCTACTGTTTTAAGATTGAACCCCATTTTCACATATCATATGCTGATATTCAAAGAAATAATATTTAGTTGCACCCATTTTGGGAAATTCTGCTCTATGTTATTTGGCATTGGATTGTTAATGCATGTTAACAATAAAATTCTATTTGAATGATGATAGTAATATGCAATTATGTTTTAAATATGTAGCCAGCTTGGGAATCTCAATGTGAAATGCTTTTATTTTCCAATACTGTGCCCAAATGTTCCTTGAATTCCCAATGAACAGCCAGTCTTTCCCAACATCTTGCTCAAATTACTTTGTGTCACTCATGATTATTTTTCACATTTAAAACTTAGTCTTAAAGACCGACAGACAAAAGCAATGTGACAGACAAAATAGTTGCTTCCATAAGAAGATCAAAGTATTAAAAGACATTTGGCTATATATTGGAAATAAAAGATAGAAACTGTAATTTGTCATTATCTGGGGTGACAGAGATGGCAAAACTAGATTATCTAGCTATTAAAAGGATACTAAGAGAGCATACGAAAATGTAGATAATATGGACAAATTCCTAGGAAGGAAGACACAAACTGTCAAAGCTCTGTCAGAAAGTAATAAATCACCTGAAGAGTCCTATCACCATTAAAGAAATTTAATTTGTATTTAAAAAAACATTCCATAAAGAACATTGCAGGTCATATGGTTTCAGTGGCAAATTCTAAGGAAGGAATAATTCCAATTATACATAAACAATTCCAGAAAACTGAAGAGGAGGAATGTACCATTGATTCTGTAAGAGAGCATTACCTGGGTACCGGACTAAGCCAAATTTCAAAACACATGAAAAGTGCAGAGGAATAATCTTCAGGACCGTCGTGTCAACAAATCCTAAGTAGTATGTGACCAAAATAGCCTAACAATGTATGAAAATTATACTACAACATGGCCAAATATAATTAATTGTAGAAATGGCAAGCAAGACACAGTCAATGTAATTAATAAGATTCAGACGTTAGAAAAGTAGAACCACTTGACCATTTAAATAAATGCTGGGGGGAAATGTAATAAAAAATGTTTTTAAGTATTCTTGACACTAGAGATGTGTCAGCAAAGTCCACATGGAAGACTCACACCAGCCCATATGATCCATAGATTTTAAATAACATAATGAAAGCATGAAGAAGGGAATGATGTCCGATATTAAATTGTGAACACCTGGTTTTCAGAAGGCAGCTATGGATAACAGGTGAAGCCCAAAATCCATTCGCAAAGTCCGTACCTAGACTAAGCCTCCAGGAAGTGCTCTCTGACCACAGGCCGGATCTGACCACAGGCGGTGATCTTGTTAGCACAGAGAGGTCTTTGTTAAGTCCATTATGGTAGATAAAGCTTGGTTAAAACATAGTATTTTATTTGATCTCCCTTTTGACCCATTTTAATGCTGTTTCAATGATGAAAAGCAAAACAAAATGCCGAGGTGGGGTGTCAGGGGAGGGACCACACCTGGATCAAACCTCTGGTGAATTCTCTCCAACCCTGGACAAAGGGAAGAGATTTCAGTTTCTCCTTCTTAAAGATAATGCAAAATTCATGAGGAATTTTGGATCTTCCTTCACTTCAGTTGAGTAAGGAAAGAAGGAATGCTTTTTCCCAAGAAAATACTTCAGTTCACTGCGGCCGTGATAACTACATAATTACCAAACATATCTTGTGATTTTTCTGGGGAACGTGGCAAATTTATATCTCCCAGAATTGATAACATTTGCATAAGAATGAGTTTCATGAAACAGAATACATGCAAAGTGAAGAATTCTACTTTTGTTTATTACTGATTGAAACCTATAATACATAATTGTTAGTGTCCTTTCCCAAGCTTCATGTTATATATTTATGTCCAGGAAGAACACAGAAGCCAGTGTTAGAGATTCTAATAGTTTGTTTCCTTGAATGAACACATAGACTTGAGGCTCCTATAACCCAAACACAATCCACATTAAATTCAACCCCAAACCTCACCTACAGCCACCTAACCAATTCCAACTCATAGAAGCTCTATATAGGATTTCTGAGATTGTAACTCTTTATGAGAGCAGACAGCTTCATATCTGTCCTGCGAAGTCACTGGTGAATTTGAACCACTGGCCTTGTGGTTAATAGCCCAACTCCAACCCACAATCACACCAGGGCTCCTTGTATTAACTGTTAACAATAAAAAAAACTTTCACTTTTTATGGTTTTCCATAGTTGACTTCCCACAACTATTAGAAAAAAATTGGCATTGGAAGTGGGGCTCAGCTTTAAGTGAAAATCTAAATCGTGTGGCAGTGTCTAGTTAGGCAGCAATGAGTAAGAAAAAATAAGACTGCAAGCGATGAAGCAGTGAGGCATTCTGTGCAATGGGAAAGTAGTTGACAAAAGTATTTCCTCAGGTAAGATAATGCTTTCTGATGTGTGGCTCTTGTGAAAATGTTGAGAGGAGTAAGAGTGGCAGCGAGGCTCAGTTTATACTTCGTCCCTTAAACAAAATATTACAAGAAGAAAAATTCATATCAGGAAAGATTTGCAAAGTCTAGAAGTAGATATGAACGAAAGAATAAAAAGAATACAGAAATAAGCGTCGCAAACATTTGAAAACGCCAACTGTGTAGCCCTTCAATGGTAAGAGATTAGCACCTTTGCTCAACCGAAGAACAATAAGATGGTGGCCGAGCAAAGAAAGTCAGCTGTCTTTGAGTTTGCGTGAACTAAGGATGTGTGCATCTATCACGAAGATTTTTTTGCCCTATCAACCGAGAGAAGCATGGAGATAAAGCAGATTTGATCATTATATTTGGGGAAGAATCTTAAATGTGCTCAACTAACTAAATCTTGCTGTTTTTGAGAGAAGTGGATTGCCAGAAAGCATCAATGCCTCTGATTGCTCTATTCTCCACGCAAGATTTGGGTGTTCACACTTCCTGAACTATAATTGAGCTGCAAACTATGAACAATTCCCAGAGGGCATACCCACAGAGGTCATTAGCAATGTCGCCATGGAGGGCAAAAGACGAAAAAGAACCGCCGAGAGCAGTCAGCAGCCCTACAGAACAGTTGTCAAGATGACATTCCCAGAGAGCTGAATGAGTGTCAAATCAGGAACCATGGAGCAACACATAAGAAATGCCAACGATTCCACAGGAAAGTCACTGGAAAGAATATTATGGTTCTGCCAAGTAATAGGTTACATGATCAACACCAAAAAGCAGCTGGGTTTCTCCACACTTGCAAAGAGAATTTCAAAAAGGATAACAAGAATGCAATACCATTTACAATAGACCGCCCCCCCCAATATGCTTAGGAATAAATCTAACCAAAACTACAAAACACTGCTGTAAAAAACCAAAAGAGGCCTGCATAAATGGGAAAATATATATATTCCATGCTCAGGAGGTGGAAGGCTTAGCCTTGTAAAAATATCAATACTAATCAAGTAAATATACTACAATTAAAATCCAAATATTCTTTAGCCAAATGGATAAATGAATTTCCAACTTTATGTGAAAAGGAAAGAGGCCCCAGTACCTAAAGCATGATTGAAGTAGAAGAGGAAAGTAGGAGACCTCACTAGTCCCTGTCTCAGTCTTCACTCTATAGCCAAAGTGGCCCCAATAGCCTGGCACTGGTACAGTGAGAGACACATAAACCAATGGAGCAGATGAGGAGAGGAAGTAAATCCACCCAGCGATGGACAGTTGATCTTCCATAAACAGGATATTTAGCAAATGGTGCTGGCAAAACCAGATGTCCACTGAAGAAACACGAAACAGGGTTCCTATTTTCAGACCTGAAAACTAACTTCAAATGGACCAAATGCATAGATACTAAATCAAAACCTGTAAAGTAATTGATGATAACATAGAGATAAAGATCAGAAATATGCATAGTTCACACTGTCTCCTAAGTCATTTTTTAAAACATTTTATTAGGGGCTCATACAACTCTTATCACAATCCAGACATATACATACATCAATTGTATAAAGCACATCTGTACATTCTTTGTCCTAATCATTTTCAAAGCATTTGCTCTCCACTTAAGCCCTTTGCATCAGGTCCTCTTTTATCCGCCCTCCCTGTTCCCCCCTCCCTCATGATCCCTTGATAATTTATAGATTGTTATTTTGTCATATCTTGCCCTATCCGGAGCCTCCCTTCCCCCTGTCTCTGCCGTCCATCTCCCAAAGAGGAGGTCACATGTGGATCCTTGTAATCAGTTCCCCCATTTCCAACCCACTCTCCCAGCATCCCCCCTCACACCCCTGGTCCTGAAGGTATCGTCCACCCTGAATTCCCTGTGCTTCCAGCCCTCATATGTACCAGTGTGCAACCTCTGCCCTATCCAGCCCTGCAAGGTAGAATTCGGATCATGGTAGTTGGGGGGAGGAAGCATCCATGATCTGGGGGAAAGCTGTGTTCTTCATCGGTACTACCTCACACCCTAATTAACCCATCTCCTCTCCTAAACCCCTCTGTGAGGGGATCTCCAATGGCCGACACATGGGCCTTGGGTCTCCACTCTGTATTTCCTCCTTCATTCACTATGGTGTGTATATATATATATATAAGGCATCATGAAAAAAAAAGAATATATATATATATTCTTTTTTTTTTCATGATGCCTTATACCTGGTCCCTTTGGCTCCTCGTGATTGCACAGTCTGGTGTGCTTCTTCCATGTGGGCTTTATTGCTTCTGAGCTAGATGGCCGCTTGTTCACCTTTAAGCCTTTAAGACCCCAGATACTATCTCTTTCGATAGCCGGGCACCATCAGCTTTCTTCGCCACATTTGCTTATACACCCGTTTGTCTTCGGCAATCATATCATGGAGGTGTGCAGCCAATGATATAATTTTTTGTTCTTTGATGCCTGATAACTGATCCCTTCGGGACCACGTGATCACACAGGCTGGTGTGTTCTTCCATGTGGGTTTTGTTGTCCTAAGTCATTTTATAGCTCTTGACCGTAAAACTTTGTCACGTGCAATATTTCATGTTCTCATTTCCTGGCTGGTAGAGTGACCCCTGAAAGCCATGTGCTGAAAATGGCAAAGCTAGAATTTAGATTTTTCTTAGAAGAAAACAGTCCAGCTGGAAATAGTGACAATTTTCTGATACATGAGTGAAAAATAAAATTATATCATATTAATCTACTGAAAATAAGTGAGTTTGTTGGTTACAACTGTTACCATTACTCAAAACCAATATGCTATGTGAGGATAAAGATTATGTGTGTCTTTTCCCCGGACTCTTACTAACTGCTGGCTGAGGGTGGGGGCAGTTTCACCCATTAACAAGCCCTGTCAGAATATGACTGATTTCAAAGTAAGGTGTGTAGAATATCTCATCCACAGTTTGAGATCTTAACCACATTTCTGGGACACAATTACTTTTCCAGTTAGCATTCCTGAACATATTTTACAAATAGATAGCAGGGTTAAATAGAGGCACTGGCTCAGTGGCAGAATTCATGATCCATGCAGGGGGTCAGGGCTCAATTCTAGGGCAATGCACCTGGAGTATAGCCACCGCCAATCTGTCACTGCAAACTCACGTCCTGTTAGGATGGTGAATAGTTTTTAGTGGTGCTTTCAGATTGAGATAGACCAGGGAAAGGGGCCCAATGGTGTACTGTCAAAACCCAACAGCTAAAAAGCCTACGGATCACCTAGGTGCAATTTACAACTGATAGAGTGACTAACAAAGGACCAGACAATGTTTCATTCTATTAGGATCTCCAGGAGTCTAGGACTGACTCCTTGGTAGCTACCAGCAACAACAATAAATTTGATGTGAGGGAAAACTCACTTTATTAATAATGAAAATAAATATACAATATCTGTGCATCAACTGGGAAATGTTACATGATTTATGAAGAAACCAAGAGGCTAGGCTTTTTTTAGGGAGAGAAAGAAAACATGACTTCTTTTATGAAGAGACTCACCGAATTTCAAGACTGGGGCCACAACCCAGCTATGGACACTATTAAGGACCGTGGCTTGTTAAATATGATTCTTTCCTCCTCTCTTCTATCCATGCTCCTTAAGAAGTAGTGTCGAGGGAGTAGGAATCACACCCTTGCTTAGATCATTAACATCATGCTTCTTGCATGCTTATTGTCTCTAGAAGAAAAAAGCCAGGTAAGTGTTGTGTCTTTGAAGTAATATATCTGATATTGTTGAAAAATTATGATAAAATTCAGATGGTTTGCCTTCTATGACAGCTAGTGATGAAGCCTGTTCTGGCATTAAATGGGTAATGTACAGTGAAGGGCAGTGAAGGGCAGTAAAGGACAGTGAAGGGTCGTGGGTAGTGAAGGACAGCAGAGAGCATGGGGTAGCTTCTGAACACATGACCCCCTGCAGGGTGGCCAAAGGATAACGATGATACATCACCAAATACCCAAAACTAAAGCCATCCATATATTTTAAAATTGAGATAATCTTTTATTGGCCCTAGAATTTTTCATAAGATTTTCCAAATTTATGACAATCAACCTGTGCTGAATTTGATAACAGAAAAGTCTGTAGTCTAGGACACGGATCAGAAACCTTCACTGCTCAGAAGCCAAATGCAGCTCTTTTGGTATTACATGTGGCTCTGATATAAAAGATTAAAACTTTAAAGGATATTATTCAGATAATGGTGATTTAATTTGTTTGTAAAATATATTCATAGATCTTGAATAATTTTTCAATTGTTGTGAGGGATAGGATTTATTCTTCCATCTCAAAAGTTTTATTGATCCCTTCTCTGGATCCATTTTTTTCTCAAAGTAAGCAATATCTCCTTCTGGGGGCCCTGGAATGCTCAAGAGGGGCTGAAAAAAACAGATCTATACGCTTTATGCTGGATTGTGGACTACAGAACAAGAGTTTTTAATTGCCTGGGAAGAGGGTGTGTGTGGGGGGGGGGGTGTTTACATAGACAAAAGCAGAAGGAAGGCTTCTTGGAAATCGTTAATGAAATTTTCATTTATTGACATGCCCCAGAAATATCATGACTTCTATTTTTCTTGGTTCTTCTTAAGAGCAATTATAGTTTTTGAGGTACCCTTGTGAATTGCTTTCAAACTATATTACTAAAGCTTACGTTGAAAACTCAGAGGTGCATATAGACTGGATCCTTTATTTTTTCCTCTGGGTTTTCACAACACTTGCCCAGTCCAGAGCAAAGAAAGCCAGGATTGCTTGCTAGAGCCTGCGTATTTATATTGGCGGTGGTTTGTTGTAAATCAGCAATTCTTTTCAGCAACAGAATGAAGACTTTGCTCTATAAAGCATGATTGACTGGGTGAGCTTCCTTACTTGCTTAACCTAACAATATAAGAAAAAAGAAAAGTGTTTTTTTCGGCTTCTACCTTAACTCATCAAGAGCTATAAAATGACATAGGTGACAGTGTGATGCATGCACGTTTCTGACCTTTAGGGCAGTCATATTTGAAAGCAGGGTAGATCTGCGCAGTTTCAAAATTACTGTTACTTCTATTAAATAATTGCTTAAGAGCCATGCAAATCCAAGGGCATATCATACACATGGTCCTAAAAATTATCCCTCCTCTCTTGACAAAAGCAACTTCTTTCTAAATGCACCTTGCTCTGAGGTCTCACTGAAACTTTTGGGGATTATGCTCAGCTTTCCTTGAGACAATCTCCAAGTGACTCTAATAAAGGAAACCAGGCTAAAGTGCTTGCGTAAAACAAAAGTATGCTTGCAAACCACGTAAATCAAGCAAATGAAGAAGAATGAAAGTTCTTCCCTTCTGGGAAGAAAAGATAACTCTTCTACAGATGGGAAGAATTCTTTTAACTGAATTATTAAATGCAGTGGGTATCCAGATAGGAGCTCCATTCTCACTCCGCAGTGAGAGCTTGGACAAGCAGACCTTCAACTGATAGAACGTCTCAGACTTAAAAAAAGAGAAGACAAAAAGCAGAAGAATGCCAGAGACCCTGTCAAGACAGTTATCCTACAAACCGGGGGTGTAACATTGCAGGCAAGCCTATGCATATCCATTAACATTGGCACAAGTGAAAAATATGAATGATGTGATTGGAGAGAAAGCATACCAAAATCTTGTTGGGGTGGCTATTTTTATGTGCAGAAAACTAGGAATGATTGACCCAATAAGAGAAAGATAACAGAGTTTCACCTAAATAACATGCTGTTGACATCTTATGTTCTCCCAAGAAATCAGAAGACAATATTGGACACAGGCAATGCAAATGGCGGTAACCATTCTAGAATGAAAATTATAAGTGACCCCACAGACAAAGCAAAATAAGAATGTTTAAACATTTCTGCATGCTGATAGAAGTTGGTGACTGTATCACATTTTATTTTCTCCTGGTCAATTTTTACTCCACCTCTCCTCCATCGTGCACAACAGGAAGCAGGATTATTCTTCACTTGACACATAATGCATGATAGCTTCTGATGGCAAAGGGAGATAATGAACAAAATTGTGGGTTTAATATTGTCTTCATTATCTCACTCGTGTACCATCACGCCTTTGGCATCTAGTCCGGCACTATGATTTGATGAGTAACTCCAACATATTCTGAGACATGTTTCTGACAATGAAATAAATTGAGAGTTAGACTCATGAGTGACTCTGACCAGAGAAAAACTCTTTCATATTCTTTTGTGAAAATCCTTCTCATTCATTTTTCTTAGAACTTGTGCACCAATATCCCTGAGAAGATGCCCAGAACAATTTGGAAAGTGAGCAGTTAGTTGCCTGAAAGATTTATTTTATCTACTTTGTCTGAGTGACTTAATTAACTTGCCTGAGCCTCTAGTTACTAACCTATACAATGTGCCTACTTCACATGATTTTATTGTTTTTTAGAAGAAATTGGATATTATAAAAAGCATACTTTTCTCAGTGTCGAATTAAGATTTTGGTAAATGTTTACTATTATTACTTTGATATTTCATCCTTCTTCAAGCTCCATGCTGCGAGTGCTGATGGCCATCTCTCAGTTTCCTCACATTTCCTTCAACTACATTGAGAGGTCACACTAAATTTCCAATCACTTATTCTTAAGTAATCCTACATTTATAAGCATTCTCTTGGATTCCTCTTTTTCCCTCAATTGACACACCAAACCAAGAACCTCTAAGCAGTGGTTCTCAACCTTCCTGATGCTGCGACCCTTTAATACAGGTCTTCATGTTGTGGTGACTCCCCTCAATGATAAAATTATTTTTGTTGCTACTTCATAAATCTGTAATTTTGCTACTGTTATGAATTGGGAAACCCCTGTGAGAGGGTCATTCGAACCCCAAAGGGGTCATGACCCACAGGTTGAGAACCACTGCTCTATTGATACATGTTGATCTGTTTCTTCTTCCCAGCTACATTAGCAAGACCCAGGACCAAGTCCCAAACTATTCTCCTTACGTCCATTAAAATCCTCTACAATCTCTAGTCCACACTGCAGACAAAGCGAATGTATAGATATAAATTATGTTGGATCATCCATGTTCTTAAATTTTTCCTGTGTTTTTGAATAAAGCCAAGAAAATACTTCTTCATTATTTTTAAATGTACCTCATTATTCCCCACCAGACTTTGTACTAAATGTTTTCTCCACAAAGGATGCTCTTCCATATGATATGTTTACAAATGTCCCTTTCTTTCCTTTTAATTCTTAGTCTAAATGCAACTTCTTTTTGTCCTTCTATGACCACTCAACCACCATCTATTTTTTTGAAGTTTCTCAAACAACAAAGACCTGTAGGATGCTATTTTGCTGAAAACAATGCCACTGGAATGCCAAATACCAGCAGTTACCCATGCTAGGCTTGTTTCCCCAGAGCTTCCAGATTATGCAGACTGAGGCCTGGGAACTTACATCTGAAAATTCATGCATCACAACAGAATGTAGCGGAGTACACGCCCAGTAGATCGGAAGGCAGTCAATATACATGAGAGTGAATTAGAGGATGTCCAAGATCATGAAGATGGAGCAAGGCCAGGCAAAGTCTTATTTCGTTGTACATGGGGGACACGAGTGGGTGGATGCAACAGCAACTAACAATAATAGCATCGCCACCGATGGAGACTAGTGTCTCCGATGTTCTTGTTCCAAGTAGTTACCAAATTAGTATTTATAATCAGGCCCAATATTCTTACTTCTGGTTGCAAAGTGCTATACCCCATCCTACAATGTGACATGTAATTTAAAGGACAAACGTAAGTGTGTGTATCCATTGATTCCTTCTAGGATGCAGTTCTCACTTGGTGATATTTTCAGCTCATGAAATGTAGTCTACAGTGGCATTCAAAGAAATGATAGAATCCCTTTTTAATTTTTTTTCTTCCAACAAATGCATTCTAACTTTATGCTGTGTAAAAACAAATGAATGAGAAAACATCTTGCGAGGTATTCTCAATTGTGTTGAAATAAAATAAATATGGACTTCTCCCCACCAGGCCTACCACATGCTAGTCATGCTTTTTAGGATCCTCAGAATCTTGAGCAGAATAAACAGAATGACTTGCTCTTTTTCAAATTACATCCTAGCAGAGTGAGATAAATGATAGTAAACCAATAAATGGGGGAAAAAGAATAGGTGAACAAGAGAAATGTGAGGCAAAGCAACGTGATAAACAATGATTCCAACGAAGCCTAATATACATTAGCAAAGCTTCAAATAGACTGGCTACTAGAAAAAAAGATAGCAAGGGATTCTAGTGACCAACATTTCCTTGACTACCTGCCTCGACAGGCATATTGCTTAAATGTCATTATTAATTTCTTTCCTCTGTATTTTTCTTTTTAGTTTACCCTGTGATGTTTCCCTTTAATACACTAGGCACCCCTGGGTGGTGCAATCGTCTATGGCACCAGGATGCTGCCATCTGAAGCGCTAGAGGTTCAAGCCCATTCATATTCACCTTGGGAGAAAGGGCTCACTGGGAACGTCTAGATATGCCATCACTGTAAACCAATGGAGCAGTCTTACGCACACACCCGTGGAGTGGCCAATGGATGGAGGCATTGGGAGGGCAGCTGGGTTCAGGTTTGTCTTGTTTTTATTTCAAGTGAAGTCTGTGTTTCTTAATGGATGGCTTCTATCAAAAATGAGCTCGAAGGTGCACATTGCTCAATACAAGTAAACCCTGCATCTCTGTAAGGTATTTCATGGTGTTTCCGTGAATTTTCATGATGCAATTTCCAAGTGATCCCCTTCCTTGAATTTTTTCAAAAACTGGTCATTTTCTCCCACAAGTTTTTCTTTTATTTATTTGTATAGTAGACAAATAATGGCAGCAAATGAAATAAATTTTCAACTTGGAAAGAATTAGCAGAGTGATCTCCCAACCTAACTTTATTTGAGGAGAAATTGAGTTCCTACCCCTTTCATCATCCTTGGTGTTGACTTTAGGAGTCTCTGCATCAAGTGTAACTCAGGGCAGACTGTGACAGAGGAATCCAATTTTCAGGGGATGTGGGAAAGAAAACTCCCAAGGTGTTAAAATAGCATCTGATCTCTAGGTGACTATTTTAAAACATGAACAAAGCAAACTTTAGTGGAAGAAATTGGAGGGCCATATTTTTCAACTTGTCTAAACAAGATGTGATATGTTCTTCCATCCTGTATTTCTAAACTCCATATGAAGAGTTCATCATCCTGAAGGGAGGAATTTCACAGTTAACCAGCCAGGAGGCTATTCCATGAAGGACAGTGTGTACACAGTGACCCTATGTACAACAGGGGAAAGCTAGCATCTCCAGCATGCCTGTGTCTGCACACATGAATACTTAAACACCCGCTGCACATTGAAATTAGAAAGCATAACTCAACTAATTAAATTCTTATTATCACAGTATTTATTTAAGTACTAGTGAAGCAGGCATCTTTTGACTTGTCCACATACAATGGAATATGTGCCTTTATTCTCTTCTACTCCACTGATCCAGATTTTCCTACTAGGTAAACTTCAGAAGGGTTGGGTCTTATCACAGGTGAATTTAAGTTAAATGATACACTAGGGGTACTTTCCACATAGTTGTAAATGGATTTGTTAGCACTAGACACACCTTACATCATTTAACTTTCATTTACATTTCTTAGTGTGTTTATCATAAAGGAAAAAGTGCTGGGGAAAGTTTGAGGATGGCTGCCAGATAGGTAGCTCACGCCCAGAGCTCCAAGGAGATCAGGAAAGAGGGACCAGACTACAACCCGGAGCGCCAAGACAAGAATACAACACACTGACATGAAGCAGGGAACTGATAGAGAGGCCTGAGGGGCTGGCCCTAGTGCCAACTAAGTGGACAGCACTGCCCCCCCCCCCAGGAAGAATTCACTTCAGAGGACAGCACTGATGCTACAGCTCGAGGGACCGGTCTGGTCAGAGTACACAGGAGCCAACAAGTACTCCCTCAACACAAGAACACTTTGTTCTAACAATTCGGCAGTTTGAGATGCTCACCTTCCTGACACAATCGCTGAAGACAATGAGTACACAAGCAAATGCGGTGAAGAAAGCTCATGGTTCCCGGATACCAAAAGATATAGCACCTGAAGTTTTAAAGACCTGAAGATAAACAAGCAGCCATCTAGCTAAGAGACAACAAAACCCACATGGAAAAAGCACACCAGCCTGTCCCTTATCGATCACTGAGGACAAAGTGGGTGCATAAGCAAATGTGGTGAAAAAAGCCGATGGTGCTCGGCTATGAAATGATATTGCATCTGGGGTCTTAAAGGCTTGAGGATAAGCAGGTGGCTATGTCGCTGAGAAACAACAAAGTCTACATGGAAGAAGCACACCAGCTTACTCCGACATGAATGCTGAAGACAAAGCGGGTGCATAGGCAAATGTGGAAAAGAAAGCTGACGGTGCCTGACTATCAGAATATATAGAATCTGCAGTCCTATAGGCTTAAAGATAAACAAGGGGCCATCTAACTGAGAAACAGCAAAGCCCCTATGGAAGAAGCACACCAGCCTGTGATATCACAAGGCGTCGAAGGGATCAGGTATCAGTCATCAAAGACAAGAGACAAAAAAAAATCATAGCATTGTGAATGAGGGGGAGTGCATATTGGGGACCTAGGGCCCATCTGTGGGAAATTAGACATCCCCTTGAAGAAGGGCTGAGGGGAGGAGATGAGCCAGTCAGGGTGCAGTGTAGCAATGATGAAATATACAATTTTCCAATATTCCTCTAGTTCTTGAATCCTTCCTCTCCCCCACTATCATGATCCCAATTCTATCTTACATATCTGGCTGGGCCGTAGGACGTACACTGGCACAGATAGGAACTGGAAATACAGGGAATCCAGGACAGATGAACCCTTCAGGACCAGTGGTGGGAGTGGAGATATTGGGAGGGTGGAGGGAAGGTGAGGGAGAAAGAGGGAACAGACTACAAGGTCTACATATAACCTCCTCCCTGGGGGACGGACAGCAAAGAAGTGGGTGAGGGAGACATAGGACAGTGTAAGATATGACAAAATAATAATGATTTATAAATTATCAAGGATTCAGTGGGAGTGGTGAGGAGGGGGAGGGAGGGGAAAATGAGGAGCTGATACCAAGGGCTCAAGTAGAAAGCAGGTGTTTTGAGAATGATGATGTCAACATATGTACGAATGTGCATGACACAATTGATGTATGTATGGATTGTGATGAGTTGTATGAGCCCCTAATAAAATGATTTCTTAAAAGAGGAAACAGTGCCACTCTACTGCTGAAGAATCAGGCTCTGCGTTGCACTGACGCTTTTGTCTTAATCATTTAGAACAGCGGTTCTCAACTTGTGTGTTGCCACCCCTTTCGGGGTCGAACAACCCTTTCACCAGGGTCGTCCGATTCATAACAGTAGAAAAATGACAGTGATGAATTAGCAGAGACAATAATGTTATGGTTGGGGGGTCACCACCACATGAGGGACTGTAGGAAAGGGTCGCGGCATGAGGAAGGTGAGAACCACTGCTCTAGGAGCTCTCCGTGCCTTAATGAGGCCCCGTGCTGAGCACAGCACATTGTGTGGCAGAGAAACCAGCTGCTTAGTTCGTGGAGTTTTGTACTTTGGGTTGCAAAACACTGACATATGATTGCAGGCTGAGAGGGTAAATTTTTATAGTCTCAGCAGTCATATTTGCCAATTATGTGAACTTGAACAAGATATTGCATTAACGAGGGTGCTTTATTGTTCGTATATGCAAAACAGGGCTATTCAAAGCACCACCATCACAGACTTGCAGTGAAGATTAAGTGAGATGTTTGGAACATGCTTACAAACAAGCCTGGAACATGTTCATTGTTGGAAGATGCCATCTATTTGATTTTGATTCATAGTGACTCTACATGCAACAGGTGGGGGAAAAGCTACCTGGTCCTTGTCATCCTCAAACGTGTTATGATGTGAGAGCCCATTATTCCAATCATTGTGTCAATCCATCTCAGGAAGGGTCTTCTCTCTTTGGTTGACCTTCTGCTTTACCATGCATGGTGTCCTTCTCCAGAGACTGGTCTCACCTGATCACACGACTCAAGTGTGTGAGATGAAGTCTTGCCATCCTAACCCCTAAGGAACACTCTGGATGTACATATAAGAAGGATTTATTCATTCTTTTGGAAGTCCATGCTATGGAAGACCCTTAATCAATACCATAAGCCAAGCACATAGTTAGTTCTTAATAAATATTAACCTATCTTACAATAGTGCAAATAATTAGACTGTGCAAGATGCAGCATGCATGTTGGAGATGCCAGGAAAGGAAAGGGGAAGTTACACGATGTCAAACAGTGGCTTTGTTGTGTATATATATATATATATATATATATATATATATATATATAATTTTTACTTTCAGATGTGGTTAGAAGTTACAAAATTGTTTTTGAAATCACTGAAAGAAAAATAACATGCAACTACAAGATTGAAACTCTACTTTTAATCACAACTTATGTGCTCAAGCAATTTTTTTACACAATATGACTTAATGGCAAATCAAGGGTTACTAGGATGCAGCGATCAGTTCATGGTTTCCCCTTTAGGTTCACACAGTCTTTCATGTTCATGGTACAGAGAAGAGCAGTTAAGAAAAATACAACAGGATACCGAAAATGAATAAAGTTTCTTCAAAAAAGTGTTTTGTACTAGATGGATACCTCAAAGCAGAGCAATTCCTTCACCAACACTTTCAACAGTTCTGAAAATTACGCCTATAAAGGACTTGGTCCAATGGTGTGATAATAACAGATGGAGCAACAGCCTAGCTTGAAAAGCTTGAAAAGGATGCGGTATCCAATTCAGTTAGCATTCCTCTGACCAGGAAGGCAAAAAAGAAGCAGATCAAAGGCAAATACAGTGGGCCCAGCTGGAAACCCATTACAATCCATTTGATAGTTTACTAAGTAAATTATAGATATACTGGCAAAAATCACATGCTTAATCCTACCTGAAGCCAGTGCATTTACCATCTTTGGGTTCTAAGTTCAAGGGTTTCTGACCTCAAACATAGTTACACAGAAATGCAGTTAGCTATCTAATATATGCATTGAGTTGGCAATTGGTCTTCTTCTTTATATTTTAGATAACTTTCAGAAAAACCTTCCTTTAATCCTTTTATCTAAAAACAGACTCCATTTGTTAATGCCCGATCATCATCCTTAGACTGTATTCTTCGGCCAGTCAATTTCACGCTGCCATTTCTTCATCTCAATATCGCATTATTATCTGACAGTATCTGTGCTTGTTCGAGTATTATTTTTTTGCCCCCTTGGGCTTTATGAGCACTGCTATTAAGCATTAAGTTCACTGAATGCATTTGATTTACTGCTGTACCTAGCATATAGCAAACACTCAAACTGTCCCATAAGCACAAGAATAACAATAGAAGTCAGACAAGAGGAAAGTCCATGCAAATGTTGCCAATATCATAAATTCTCAGATATTTTATCTTATTATTGGATGATGAGTTGGCAGCACAAATCCCTTAAGTGTATAAGAAACAACTCACCCTTTTACTTAATTACAGCTGTTTTCTTGACTACACACACACACACACACACACACACACACCTTTTTAAAATGTATTCGTGACATTTCTCTCTGTGTTTTTTCCCTTCTTTTTTATTTGGAATGAAGTGTGGTTTTTCGTCTTATTTTATCAATGAGTAGTTAAAGAGAAAGGGAAAACAATTTTTATAAAGCTTACTACTTAATACATTACAACAACAATATATCCTCTTGCTACCTATTTGAGGAAGGATATAGCCTAAACTCCTACCCTTTGCTTTCTTGTTCATAATCCAGAAAGGAATCACCAGAAAATCAGTAATGTATGGAAATGAACTCTTTTATGAAATAACTATTAGTTTAGTCGTCACCACAAAGAGTCTCCTTTATCAGAGTTAAACTAGGCCTTCACTTGAAGTCTTACTTCACGTTAGAATAAATGCCTTTCCCTTTTTAATTTCTTTCCCTGCTGAGAGTTCATGAACCAAAGCAGAATAACTCCAGCTGCCTGTACCCAATTACTGAAAGTGAACGAAAAGAAGTATAATTTTTGGAGGGAAAGAATACAAACAAACAATAGCTCCCAATTCAAGGTGTATGCCAAAGTAACTTCTGAGTAGTATACAAAAAATATGAAAGGTCTTTCTTGAAATCAGTGATTATTCTATCTTGAAAATAATATTGTCCTTAGGCAGATGTATCAGAAAGTAATGTCCTGGCACTTAACTCAAGCAAGTTTTAACATGTCATCTTGAGCTCAGTATATTAGTCTCTGGATGAAAAATTCCGAGCCATTTGCCAATATGCACTGTGAAAATTTTGTAATTGTAATTGATGAGTAAAATATGAGCAGTTACAGCAGGTGGGAGTTTTTCCAAAATTTTATATGTTCCTCTAGAGAAAGATCTCTGAAAATTTGTGTGTGTGTGGGTGTGTGTGTGTTAGTATTCTTACAATGTAGTACTGCTTGTGATTTGGGGGAATTATTAGTAAATTGATGTATTGCCTTAGGTAAATCTGCTACACAAAAACCCTTTAGAGTAGTGAAAATTAAAGACATTACTTTGAGAACTAATGTAAGCCTACCTCCCAACATGGTATTTTGAATGACTTCATATGCATGTGAAAGTTGGACAATGAATAAGGAAGACTGAAAAAGAGTCGATGCATTTAAATTGCACTGGAGACGAATATTGAAGGTTCCACAGAATACCACAAATACAAAAAGCAACAACACATTTGTCATGGAAGAAGTACAATCAGAATGTTCCTTGGAGTCAACGATGGCAAGACTTTCTCTCAAGTACTGTGGACATGTTTTCTGGAGAGACTATTTCCTGGAGAGGACATCATGTTTGGTAAGTAAAAGGACAGGAAAAATGAGAAATGTCTTCAGCTGTGAGGGTGAACCAGGATGAAGCTGTGTTCTGTTCTGCTGTATCTATCTATCTATCTATCTATCTATCTATCTATCTATCTATCTATCTATCTATCTATCTATCTATCTATCTATCTATCTATGAGTCAGAGTGTACACTGTTAACCGGGAGCAGCTGCATGGCACCCAACAACAGCAACAAAACACAAAGACTATCTCGAAGCAGCATCATTTCAGTACCTAGAGGATGCCAAGGCTGCTGTTTTAACATGGAGTCAATAGAAGAGCACAGACTTCTTTGAGGAAGGGTTTTTATTATTTTTGGTAGGTGCCATGGAGTTAGTTCTGACCCACGAGGATCCTATGCACAACAAAAGGAAACACTGCCTGGCCCTGAGCCGTCCTCACAATTGTTCCCTGGGAGAGCCCATTCTTTCAGCCATGGGGTCAATCCAGAGCTTTCTTCTTTTTCACTGCCCCTCTTTGCCAAGCATGATGCCCTTCTGCAAAGACTGCTCTCTCCTGACAACATGTCCAAAATATGTAGAAAGTTACATCTTTATTACTTAAAATTTTGAAGAGATACTTTGGGGCATTTGCCCAATACAAATGTGGAGTTTTATTTCTCGACTCCTGTTTACAGGGGTGTTTATTATGTATCCAAGTAAAATGAAATCTTTAACAACTTCAGTCTTTCCTTGATTTATCACAATTTTGCTTATTGATCCAGTTGTGACGATTTGGATTTCCTATATGAGGGGGTATTAGGCAGAGATTTTACACACACACACAAACACAAAACCACTGCTAGGCAAGCACTGGAGGATTGAGCAACTCTCTCTGAGTTAGTGCACCCAGTGACATCACCTGGGAAGGTTCTCTCTGTTCACAGTTTTTTCATAAAAGCAGTTTTGCTCAAACTTCGTTTTTTTTGTGGTGGCTTATTGAAGAGAACAGCACATGGCTGTGAAATTTTGTTTCCTGCTCAGGAAAAATGCCACAAAATTGTTGTGATGTTGAACACAGCTTAAAAGGACAGCACTATGTGAAAAACTCATGCGCAACTGGTTTTCTCATTTCAAAAATGTGAAATGTCAATTGATGACAAGCCTCATTATGGAAATTTGTCAACTTCCTAAAAGGATGAAAATGTCAACAAAATTTGTGTATTCGTGCTTGAAGACTGACAACGGACCATTGAAGAGATGGGGGAACTATATGGACTCTCTAGGAGTCAGCTCAGCAAATTTTAATGGAAGATTTGGGAAGGAGAAGGGTCATTGTGGAATTTGTGACTTGGACTCTGACTGATCAGCAAAAAGAGCCTTGATTGGAACATGTTTTTTAGTATGAGGGGAATAGGTCAGGCTGTTAATCAAGCTTTCTATTAGTGGTTCCGGAAAGGTTGTGTTACAGTGTGTGACAAAAAAAGGCCTGATTTGTGGCAGATAAGGGACTGGTTTTTGCCACCACAACAATATACCTGCTCAGTGCACCAGTTTGGGGCAAAAACCAGTATGCCTCTCTTGCCCCATGCACCAGACTCACCTGACCTCACTCCATGCAACTTCTTTTTGTTTCTGTGAATGAAGATCAGCATGAAAGGACAGGGATTTGATGATGTAGAAGAGGTGAAGAAAAAAATGAGGGAAGTGATGTCAGCCTGCCAGATGAGTGTTAAAAATGTTTCCAAGAATGGAATCACAGAGTGACAAATGGATCAAGTGTTATAGAGAGTACTTTGAAGGTGATAAGGTTGTTTTGTTTTTAAATTTTTAAATACATAACATTGAATTCAAATCCATACTACAAGCTGCAGTTTCCAATCTTCACAGTATTTGCTTCAGCCACTGCTCATTTCCATCACGCCAGCTTGTGTCATCTACACATCACCTTCCTCTAATCCCATGGCCATGCTATTCTTGATATGGTCTAGCGTCTTATATTACTAGCATTACTAATTGTACATATGATCAAAATACTCTTCTGCTCACTTTTTGGGGGTTTTAAACAATGAAATATTCCCTTTATTTGCTCAAACAACTATCTCCTGGTCTACCCACACGTTCCTCATAAGCATGATTAAGTATTTGGGAATTCCCACCCTTTGTGATTCTCACCATAATGTGTTACAATTCACAAAGTCAGATGCATTTTCATAGTCAATAAAACACAAGTAAACATCTTTCTTCTATTTTGTTGTTTCAATCAAGATCCATCTCACATCAGTAATGTTATCTGTTTTTTGTCTTTTTCTGATTCTGCCTTGAATTTCCGGCAATTCTCTGTCAGTGTAATCCTGCAGTTACTTCAGTAAAAATGAACTTGCACTTGATACTAATGATATTGCTTAATAATTTCTGCATCCTTTCACATCACCTCTCTTTGGAAAGAGCACAAGCACAGGTGTCTTCAAATGAGTTGGTTAAGTAGCCTTCTAACAAATTTTTAGCATAGAAAAGTGAATGTGTCCAGTGTGCATCATTCATTGAAACATCTCAATATGCATTCCATCAATTCTTGGAGCATTATCGTGTACCAATACCTTCAGGGGTAGTGAACTATTAATGGGGTTCTTCTAGCCCAGGGATCATCAAATCACAGCTTGAGACCTCTTTGTGGCTCTATTGTTACTTGCATGTGGCTCGCAAGTAAAATGGAAACATTTGAAAGAATGTAACTTAGATAATAGTGATTTCATTTGTTTGTTAAAAATTATGGCTTTCAAATAATTTCTAAATGTTTGTGATGGACAGGAATTGGCTCTTCCATCTCAAAAGTTTGCTGACCTCTGTTCTAGACCTGTCTCTAACTCCCACCACATATCCTTCCCATGGGTGACTCTGGTAAGAAGATAGGGGATGATATAGACAATATTTACCAATAAGTAATTGCAAACAGAATTCCCCGGAGTGTCAACTTGCTGGGTATAAACTGAACCCTCAGAGAAGCAGGAGGATGAATCTCATTACCAGCAAGAGCCACGAGTGGAGTATGTCCTCTAGACTTGAGATCCCTAGGCAGTGAACTTGCTGAATCCAGAAAACTGCTATCCCATCAGAGAAACAACAGCAGAACCAGGAACCAGAGCATAGAACCGGTGACTTCCTAACCCGAGGAGCAAGGAAAGTTGATTGCTTTTGGACAGAAGGCTCGCTTGTGGAGTAGGGTGCTGCTGGGCACTTAATTGAGGATGTTGGACTTGATCGATGGGAGTGGAGCTGAGTGCTTTTGGGCTGAGACTTACTGGAGTGGGGTGACTTTGGGCACTACATTCAGGAAGCAGAGTTTGATGATCCATACAGGCTTATGTCAGAGTAGGATGCCCTTGGGGCATTCATTAGCAGATTTGACAGAACTTTGTAACATGTATGAAAAATAACACCCTGAGCATTTCTCACTAGCATTACAACCTATCAAATTTAATAAACCTTTTCATCATGAATTTTGTCTGTGAATTTTGTGTAGCCATTGCAATGGTTATTAGAACCTAATAACCTGGTAGAGAATACCAGCTAGCACAACTCAAGACTGTCGATGTAGTTTCCATCCCCTAGGTTCTCCATCACAGGCTCTCTCTCCTCCTAAAATGTCTAACATCGACCAAGTCTACCTTCAAATTGATTCAGACTCACAGCCACCCTCGATAGGGTTTCCGAAGCTGCATATCTTCATGAAAGCTGAGAATCTCAGCTTTGTCCTGTGGAGTAGTTAATGGTTTGTACTGTCGGCCTTTCGAGTAGTAGGGAAGGGCTTATCCTACAGCTCTACCCAGATTCCATGTATTTTGTTTTAATGGCTATGGACTCCTTCTATCTTCTGCAGATGCTTTCTTTATCATTAGGCATTTGGACTACAGGACTCTTCCATATTATAACTCAAGGTTTAATTTTTTAAAAATTTTCTTTATTCTTTGAGCTTGATAAATGCTGAATTTGTTTTTATCTAACTCCAAGTGTTTGTACATTGCATTATAATGCTTTCCTTTGTATTCTTAAGCCTTCCTTTAAGATCTTTAGTTGAGCTCTATCACTGAATCTTTTCATTATTTGATTTTAGCTATTCGATATTCACAATACAATGGGCTAAAGCACAGGAACGATTGTGAGGGAAATGCAGGACCTGGCAATGTTTTGTTCTGTGCTGCATAGAGTCTTGAGAAGTGGGAACATTAAGGATTATGGACCAAATACACACATTCTGCATAGCAGCCCTTTAGTACAGGGTAGAACTACTCCTGTGGGTTTCTGAGAATGTAAATCTTTACAAATGCAGACAATCTCATTTGTCTCCTGAACAGCAGCTGGTGGCTTTGAAGATTTACCCAACACTTAACCCACTGTTCCACTGGGTCCCGAAGGACTGCTAACAGCTAGCAGACATTTAGAAGCAGGGAGCAGATCTTCCCCAGCAGCTTCAGAAGGAACCATCATTGCTGGGTCCTTTAATTTCTGTTCTCTAAATCAGCCTCTTTTATTCTAACTTCTGGCTTCTAGAACTATGTAACACTGTTGAATTATCCCACTCATTTTGTGTTAAGGTAATTTAGAGGTAGAGACTAAAATCATAACAATTTATTTCTTATGCTATGCAGGCAGAAGAAAGGTAGAAATCCTTTACTAGTAGCATTTTCTAATAAACACTAACAAAATCCCCAAAGAACCATCGAAGTAGCATTTGGTCAAGTATGGATGAGTGAACCAGAATGACATTGTAGTTTCAGGCACCTGCATTCAAATCCTGGCTCTACAACCCCCCACACTACCACTTACTTGCTATGTAACCTTGGGAATCTTATTTAACATGTTTCAGTCTCTTCTGGAAAAATAAGTAATAACATTAACAAATAATAACAGTCTTTACTTCCTAAAGCTGTTGTGAGGATTAATACAAGCAAAATACCCTTGCAGTATCTGAAACAAAGTTCATAATCATAGCTTAGAGAACAAAAAAACACAGAAGCATGTGATTAATATTGGTTGAAAACAGCATGAAGGCGCACATCAAGAAATATGTTCCTAATTTTTAAAGTTTTCCAAATTGAAAACACCAGTTTAAAAGCCCTGTAGTTGAAGGTCTCTTTCCCCTCCTCCTTTCCTCTCTCCCATTTTCTGTCGCACTCCTCTCCACGTGAAAGGAAAGCTGTCACTACCCTTTTTACTCGTGTCCGTCTTTCTGAGTCCCAATGCTCTCAGGAAGCGGAAAGAGTGGGAGAGGGCCAGGATGGAAACCAAAGTGCCAGCCACTCGCCATTGATGGCATAAATGAGTATAAAGGAATTTCAGAGGTGGATGCCATATTCCAAATGATCTCAGTTTTTCTATTTGGAGAAAATGTTTCCCTTATTTTACAGATTCAAAGGGATTTGAGGAAACTCATGCAAGGTAACTAGGTTCAGAGAGGGCAAAGAGCTTGAGGGTCATTTTAACGACTATGTACTTAGATCACAGCCTGGAAAATCGATGGAGCGCAGTTCTAGTCTGCCATATGGGTTGCCATGAATTGAGCTGGCTCCCCAGCACCTGGCAATATGTTTACCTGTTAGTGAGCACCTACCTAGGTGTATGGAAACTGATAAAGAAATGAATGATTCACAAGCTAGCTAATGCCATGGCCAGGGGTACTATATTCTGCAACCCAGAAAATAATATTAGGTGGAGAGGCAAAGTGTGTGCTAACATAAAAAATATTTTTAATAATTTTAAGAACACTTCACTTCCATCAAGTCAATACCATCTCATAGGGGAGACCAGAACAGACCTGCCCCTGTGGGTTTTTGAGGCTGTAACTCAGAGGTAGAAAGTACCATCTTTCTCCCAGATGTGTTCACATAGCAAAACACAGGGACACTAACTCATGCTCTTCCTAAACTAATGTATCTAAGTTTTGTGATTTTATGTTGGAAAGATGAATCTTGATATTACTGAAAATAGAAACCGCTTCACTATTGTCTAGGAAAATAATAAAGATGAGCCTACAGATTGAGTAACAAATGGTTTACAATGTTTCTCTCCTATCTTTTCCTTGACCTGCAGAGTTATCGCGCGGAGATATTAGTGAAGTGTCTTCTAGTTCCCGAAATGCCAGACCCTCCTGGATTCCATCTGCAAGACACATGGGACCATCTCTTTCTTTCAGAGGAAAATTGCCTGTCTCCATATCCCAGAAAGTGAATTTGCGAAGTTGGAGGGAGTGCAAGGTGGTAGGGAAGTCAGCCAAAAGGAGCAATTTCAACTTATTGGCCTTTTTTTTTTTAAGTGTGGTAGCCAAAACCCAAACAGCCCTGGCTGCCTTGCCTGCACACAGCCTTCTCCATCCCTCCTCCCTGACAACAACCCTGCTCTCTGAGCATCTTTTGCAATGTCCTTTATCAGCAGGGGGCTTTTATCCCTTGGATAAGCTCTATTTCTGGACCCCATAAAACTTATCAAAGGAAACTTTATCATACTAAAAATAAGGCATACAATTCTTTTCCTTCCCACTTCATCAGATATTTGTCTTGCTTCAAAATCACCTTAGACACATCAACAATTTAAAATTTAAAAAACTCACTCCCTTTGTGTTAATTCTGACTAATGGCGACCTAATAGAACATAATAGAATTGTCCCACACAGATTCCAAGACTGTGTATCTTGATGAAATCAGACTGCCATATCTTCCTCCCCATGGAGGTGCTGGTGGGTTTGAATATCACCAGCCTTGACTTTTTCCTTAGCACTCGACCTTTTAAGCATTGTTCTAACAGATACTTGTATATAGCACAAGTTACCCAAAAATGTCTAGTTGGGTAGCTGGGAAAAGATTTACCACTTAAGTAAAATGCAATATTTACTTAAAATATATGAAAAGCAGAGGATTCTCTTATTTATGTATGCAGTAAATCAAAGCTTTTAAATGACTTTTTAATATGCTGCATAAAGGAAGAATGAATCTATTTTGACCCAGTGGAAATTTTAAATCCAGATGTGAGAAAGATGAGGAAACTCGTTGAAGAATATTCATAATGAAGCATTAATATGTCAGAGTAAGTTATCTACAGCTACTCCTTGTAACACACTGGCCATTGAAATCAATATAGAGGAAATCCCTCTGATTTGTTAAAGTGCTCGTTTTCTCTAGATCTCAGAGAAAGTAGTCCAAATGATCTCTAGAAGTGAATAGCGTGGGACTGGATCTCACAGACTTTGGAGGGACAAGCCAGGATGTTCAGAAGAACAT
The DNA here is from genome assembly GCF_050624435.1 of Tenrec ecaudatus. Classification (NCBI taxonomy): domain Eukaryota; kingdom Metazoa; phylum Chordata; class Mammalia; order Afrosoricida; family Tenrecidae; genus Tenrec; species Tenrec ecaudatus. Next base: position 114,586,032 of record NC_134532.1, read on the forward strand.
GGTAGAGTCAATCAAATAGAGGACGATCCTCAGGAGCATGGATTGAGTGGCTTCGGTGATGCACTCAAACACAGTGGTTACTGTGGGGCTGGCACAGGACCAGACAATGTTTCATCTTGCTGTACACGGTGCTGCTAGGAGTCAGAAATGACTAGGTAACACTAAACCAAAGCAATATGTGAGGATAAGTTTCAACGTATTGCTACCGAATCATGTTGCTCTTGTTAGGTGCCAGGGAGTCATCTCTGTGCCCCAGAGAGCCTATTCCCAACAGAACGAAACACTGCTTAGGCTACACAACTGTTACTGTGCCTGAGCCGACTGAGACAACGCCACTGTATCAATCCATCTCACCGAGAGCTTTCCTCTTTGTCCCTGCCCCACTATTTGACCAAACAGGATGTCCTTCTCCAGTGACGGAGCTCTCCTGACAATACGTGGATCACTCTGGCTGTCCTTCTTCCAACCCCAATCACCTTGTCCTTTCAGCAGTCCACGGTACTGTCAAGATTTGTCTCCAGCACCACAATTAAAATGCATCACTTCTTCATCATTCTTCCCCATTCAAAATCATAGAAACCTTTAGTAAGCGAAAAGAGCAAACTATTAAGCTACTGTTTCTCTGATATTTGCTGAAATATCCTCTAAGTCTAAACATGTCTGACTTCGGTGTTGCTCTCCAGAGATCTATACCACATCCAAATGGAAGTTTTGTCGTCCTCGATGAACTCGAACCTTGCTTCTTTGAAATGTTCTTTGCAGTTGAGGAACAAAAAGGAGTCTAAGGGGATACAATCGGGACGATCGTGTACATGGGGTTTTCTCAATGACATTTTTATAGAGCAGCCCTTGCAGGTGCTCTGTTATGATGGAAAGAAAATCCCTCAGCACAGCTTTCTGAGTATTTTTCTCAGTTTTCCATTTTCTTAAAACTTCTTCTTAAAATGCCCTCCTGACTACCCTGAGTCTGCGGAAAACGAGATCTATAGAAGCCCTTTGGGATCCCAGACACAGAGCTACTGTGTTCTGAGCTGACCTCTTTGCCTGGAATTTAACAGGCACCATGGATTCCCTCCAGGATACTGTTGTGATTCTGTGTTTTTGTTTGGTTGTTTGTTTGTTTGTTTAAAGCACCCCAGGGATTAGAACAAGCGTATTACTGAAAGAGCACATATGCAGGCATCTACTGCTCACAGAGGTATTTTTAAACTTAATTTATTTGGAATAAGACCAAGTTTGTGTAACATGGAAACTGGAATTCTAGAGACAATAGTTTTTTACTTAACCTCATGTTTATGGGCGTGTGGGGGCAATGAGGGAGGGAGGCTCAGGGGGAAGACACTAATTCATTTCCAAGTAATGTGAAGGTAAGAAGGCCAGTATTTCTCAGATAGAAATTCCTCCTTCCTAACGACCCCAGGAGTTCTGGTTCCCTGATGGGTAAGCTTTGGACCACAAGGTCTGAAGTTCTAACCCACGATCTATTCCCCAGGAGAGAGATGAAGCTATGTACTCCATAAAGATTTCTCGTCTCAGAAACCCTGTAGCCTTCCTGTGAGTCGCAATCACTTTGGTTGGTTTGTTTTTATGTAACCCACATTCTTCCTATACCTAAGTTTATGATCCAGGAGAGTCAAAAAATAAGACATTAAAATCACAGGATTAATCTCCCTTCAGAACTCAACACCACTTGTCAACTCTGAAGTCTACAGCAAAATCATGGAGCTTTAGTTCCCCATGCTTTGGTCCCCAGTCATCTGAGGTTTGCATTTTCCTACCTTCGTGAACAGAACAATGTAACCGGTAGCTTGGATCACTGTTCTCGTCGATGACCGTTGACAATTTTCAGGTTATCATTAATCTTCCTTTACGGGGCTTTACTTTAAACACAGGGGGATTATTTCCTAGTTCCTCATTAAATCGGGCTTCCTTTTGGACCGCAGGAGAGAATTTTCTTAAAGCAATGTTCGTTTGTATTTTGCTCTCTTTGGTGTGGTGAACTCATCAAAAAGGCTGCCTCTCCAATTTTAACATCTTCTCAAGTTCCTTCTTTTAAATCATTGGCCCCTATCATGTCTACCCAGTTATTTTTCCCCTCTTTCTATAGGAATTACTTTTTTTTTTACCCTCTCTCTCATTATTTGCCTCTTGAGCCAGCCCTTTGAAATAACAAGATAAGGGGGGGTGGGGAGAATCAGGAACAAACACATTATTAAGAATAAAAGACTAAACCTTTCTATGTCTAAAAAGAATGATAATATGTATTACAAATAAGCAGTGTGCTTCTTTGCCCAAAGAGCTGGTTTGGGATATGTTACATTTAGATTAATTACTACTTCATATACCTATACTGTTGGAAATTATCATTTAAAAATGAGAATGTTTAAAGTGCTGTGGTTGTCCTTTCCAAGAGTGATTCTTCTTTAGGTTGAATTGCACCAAACACATACGCAATTGCCTATTATGAAACATATTATATAATACTGAATCATTTTTAAAATTCATTTAAGCATCTGTGAGAAGTAGTGCTCATGTCCTACATGTGTCATATGTTCTCAGGCAAGTCACTCGACATCTCTCCTTCATAAGATAAGGGTCCCTTTCAACTCAGCAACTATAGTAGGTCAGAGGGTTGCTAGGATGTCCTAGGATTCCATAAAAGCAGATAGGCATCGGAGTTTTACTTGGGAATCTTAAAGCAGATTTTTCTATTAGATAAAACTTAGACAACTGGCTCTTGTCACCAAGTCAGAATACATTCTCAGACACATTTGTGATGTTCAATGAACTTGAAATAGAGGCTGAGGACAGTCTCCAAGATAAGCGTTCGGCTCGTACTTCCCCTTGCGTTGCTCAACTGGGGCTTTGGCATCTCTAGCTGTGTTGAACACTGCGCAGTAAGAAGATAGCACCACGGCACTCTGCTCTAGAAGTAAAAAGAGGGAAAATAATTAGAAGTCCTCAAGAAAAAAATACCAACAAACAAATAAAACTAAAACAAAACAGATATTTTCAAAAGCAAGCACAAGAAATACGAAATTTTTAAAATTGCTACTGTATCATTTCCTTTCCAAGAATTAATTTTGAGATTAAACTAATTTGACCTGCCTTAATTACTAAAGATGAGAAGAAACTCTCCTAAGAGGAAAAAAACAAACAACCAGCTTTCCTCCTTACTTCCAAAGTAAAAATAGTAATGAAACAAAACCACATGAATGGAACACGTTTGCCTGTATAGCTGTGTCATTGTTGGGAAATAACTTAATTTCAAGGGACAAGAGAAACCTTAAAAGCATTCCTACTGCTTAGTGAACGCACTTTGAGCATGTCTCTGCCTTCGGACCACAGTGTTTGTCAGGAAACTCTGCTGCTTCCTGGTCCTTGCTGTATGTTTTCCAGCAATGTACTTAGTAGGTGACCTTTATGTGCCTGCAGTTTCCTCAAATGTTTTCAGAGCTCATAAAATGCTTAGGAAGTGTTTATAAAAAATGCTCAAATAAATTGGACCACAAAGAATTTGAGCTTCATGGTTCTCGATGGTCCAGCTTTAATTTCATTTTCAAGGAAAAGAATTTTTCTCATTGCAAATGCCCCAGTAACATCTGTATTTTAGATTCTTTTGGACGAGCAAGTAAGAAGTGGTTCTCTCCGATGTGTATTGTTTGGCCATCTCTCTGAATTATGTGATGCTCCAATTACTCTTCTCATGAAATCATACAAAAACACGAACCCTCCCTCTTGCCCCAACATCCTCCCCCTTTTGTTGGTCACTTTCAGTTATCTGACTAGGGTAGAAGGACATGATATAATAAAGAGCACAATAACATCTGCAAAAAATCCCTTTGGAATCCACTGCATGTGCTGTCAAAAACTAAAGTGTTCTCTTGGATCTGAAATCCACTATTACAAGAGCTGACCTTTAGCACCTTTGAAATCGCCCCCACCTCCCCGCCTGCCCCAATGTAGGATGCATGGCCAGAGAAGCGTCACAAGCAAGATCTTAGTTTATAGCTGTCTGGAGAATCATTGAATCGAGCAACAGCCAAACATTATAAGTATCAGATTGCCTTCTCTGTTTGGTACTGATGCTTTACAGGAAAGAGGGTGGTACTGGAAAATTTGAATTTAATTGAATGTGCACTCTGTGCTCTGAAATGCTGGTTTGGAGTTCCACACTTGGGTTTTTACACCGTGCTTCGTGTAATATAACTGTCAGCAAAGCAGCCTAATAAATACACAACATATTAAGTGTGTGTATGTGAGTCCATTAACATAAACTCTGTGGGGGAGGCTGTCAGATCAACTCTAGCACAGCTGTCTCAGTCTTGTAGGCCATGCCTTGGCGCAGATTCCGTCACGAGAAAACCTACAAAATACAAACAAAAAATCCAGTTGCAATTGAGTTAATGGTGACTCAGGCAACCCTGCATATTGTAGTAGATGACTGTACTCCGAGAATTTTCAGGGGAGAATTTTCTAAAGATCACCAAGCCCCTATCCCACAGTGCTTTTGGGGAATTTGAGAGAACACTATTTCCACCACTCAGGAATTAAAAATGCCCCGTAGTGTTATTGTTATCGGGTGCCGTTGAGATGGTTCCAACTCGTGACCACAAGAATGAAACGCCATCTAATCCTGCGCCACCCTCACAAGCACTACTGTTCTAACACCCACTTTCACAGTCAGTGTGTCCATCCATCTCGTGGAGGGCATGTCTTTTTTTAGATAACACTCCAGTTACCAATCACAGCGTCCTTTTTCCAGTGATTGCGCCCTCCTGAAGGTATGTTCAAAGAACATGAGATGTCGTCTCACCATGCTAGCTAATAAACATTCTGGCTAAACACCGTCGGAGACTAATTTGTTCTTCTGGCAGTCTATGGCATATTCAATATGCTTCAGCAGCACCATAATTCAAAGGCATCCATTATTTTTATGTCTTCTTTATTCATTGTCCAGTTTTTACATGCATATGAGGTGATTGAAAATGCAGAGAATTGTGGTAGATGCATCTTCGTTTTTAAGGAGACAAAGCTGCGTGTGCCATTTCCCAGAGGTCTTTTGCCGCAGGCTTTCCTAAGGCAATCCAGGTTTCCGTGGTTTGTTTGCTGCTTCCTTGGCAGGTGATTGTGGAGCAAGGAAAATAAAATCTTGACAACATCAATCTTTTTTCTGTTTATCAAGATATTACTTGTTGGTCTGGCTGTGAAATTTTGTTTTCTTTATGTTGAGACTGAATCCATACTGAAATCTTTGATCAGTAAGGCTTCAAGACCTCTCTACATTCAGCAAGCAAGGTTGTGTCATCTGCGTATGAGGCTTGTTAATGAATCTCGATCTTAATGCTGTGTTGTTTTTCTTATACTAATGTGCTTAGTACTATTTATTCATCATACAGATTGAGTAAGTATGGTTAAAAAGTACCTAATCCTGACACACAACTTTCTTGTGTTTTACGCCATGAATTATCTCATTGTTCTGTTCAAATAACAGGCCCTGGGTCTATGTACAGGTTCAACATGAGCATAATCTAGTGATTGAGAATTCTAACTCTTCACAATGTTATCTATAAGTACCTTTTCTTTTCTTTTGGTAACCATCTTTGTGGTATTCTCTGCTCTCACGCAAGACATCAGCAATAACATCTTATGTTCACTTGTTTTTCTAAATCTGGATTGAATTTCTTACAGTTTCCTGGTGGTGCAATACTTTTGTTATCATCAGCAAAATATTATTTGCATATGGCATTAATGATATTGTTCAACAATTAATGCATTCCCTTGGATTATCTTTCTTTGGAATGACCACAAATATGGGTCTCTTTCAGTTGATTGGCTAGGTCACTGTCTTCCAAATTTTTTGACATAGATAAGTGAGTATTTCCAACATTACATCTGTTTCTTGAAACTTCTCAATTGGCATTGTATCGATTATTAGAGTCTATATTTTGCCAATGCCTTTCATGTCATCCATAACTCATCTGTCAACTTGTCATGTGGTTGTAATCTGCCTGATAATGGACGCTGTGCCACAGGAATTTCAAATACAATCAATAGCACACAGTGAAACATAATCTGATATATTGCCACAAAAGAAATTTTCTGGCTGAAAGTCGATCAAAAGATGACAGTAGAAGGGCTCCCTTCCCCAAGTGGAGTCAACATTAATGATGAGGATCGAGGAAAGCTGATCAGACCTTCATTTATTGACTTAGCACAACGTAAAATGAGAAGAAGCAGCTGCCAACATTCATTAAAAGTCAGAACATGGAATATACAAAGCATGAGCATGGGAAAATTTGAAGTGGTCAAAAAATGAGATGGAATACATATCATAGGCCTTCATGAGCAGAAATGGACCAATGCCGGCCATTTCGAATCAGACAGTCATATGGTTTACCAGGGCAACAATGACAGGTGAATGTTATCACATTCATTATCTAACGAACATTTCAAAATCTACCCGGATTTTAACACTGTCATTAACAAAATTATATGTGCGTGTCTACAAGTAAAACAATGTGAAACAAATACTATTCAAATTTACGCACAAACCATTAATGCTAAAAATAAATTGAAGATTTTCCCCAACTTATACAGTCTAAAATCCATTGTATAGGCACTCAAGATATATTGATGATTCCGAATGATTGCAATGAGGAAATTGGACACCAATAATAAGATTGGGTACTTGGAGAATATAGCCTTCAAGACAGAAATGATGCAAGGGACCACATGGTGGAATTTGGAAAAACCACTGAAAATACTTTTCCTCAACAACATAAATATTGGCTATACACCTGAACCTGACCAGGAGGCATACACAGGGATCAAGTAGATTACATCTATGGAAGAGATGATGAAGTTGAATTTCAAAACACCAAACAAGCCAAGGGCCAACTGTGGAACACACCATTCATTGTTCATATGTAAGTTCAAGTTGTAACTGAAGAAAATTAAATTAAGCCCATAAAATCAAATAATATCCTTGAATGGTTCCCCTATGAATTTAGAGAGCACTTTGAGAGGAAAAAAATTGACACATTGACCGTTAATGATGGAAAACAAGATGAGTTGTGGGATGACATCAGTATCACACGTGTAGAAAGCAAGAGGTTATTAAAAATATGTTAAAGAAAGAAAATACCAAAGTAGATCTCAGCAGTGACCCTGAAACTTGTTCTTGATTTTAGAATAGCTACCGTGAAAGGAAAAAATAATGAAGAAAGCTGAAGAGATTTCAAAGGGAGACTTGAGAAGAAAAATGAAAGGGATTCAAATGAAATGAGCCATGTTTTGGAGGTGGAAAAAGCTCACTGGCATTTATCAAGCTGGAAGACCCGAAGGGAAAAATTGAAGCCTTGACTTGGAATCTTGAAGGAGTCTATGGGCAAGATATTTAACAAAGCCCAAAACATCAAAGGAGTTGGAATAAATAAACCAAAAAGAATTGGTCAGTGTTCAACCATTTTAGGAGGTAGCATAGATCAAGAAACAACAGTATTGAAGGAAGACAAGAAGAATGTTCTTTAGATAATGAATGGCCAGCTAGCTGCCTTCTAACATTCCCAAATTATTGACCAAGAATGTTTAACTAGATAGGTATATATTGTACTTTAATAAAATAATTGTTAAAAGCAAAATAATATTATAACTTTTGCTTGATAATTCAAAAGTTGTATAGGAGTAACACATACACATTTATGGCAGCGCACTTGTGTCCTTCCAATTTCCCATTACCTAATCCAATGGAAGGTTATAACAGATTACTGTCCCAGTATTTGCTTTGAAAGAAGATATAAACCTATTAGCATATAGAAGAATTTACTTTGAAATTGATGTGATAAAAGAGCTAAACAATTGGGGAGCAGTTTGGTGTTGAAGCCAAGAATCATTCATTTCTATTTTATGCTGTGTATACAAGGTACTGCACTGTCTTTATTCAGGCATGGCTCATTACCACAATCTGGTGGAAGGTGCCCTACAGGGGAAAAACATTCAAACTCTTCGCAAACACGGAGTGTGTTTCCAGTCTCCTGAGGTAGGTGAAGCTATCTTGCCCTCTCTCCCAACTCCTCAAAATCCTGAGAACTCAAAGATTAAAAATTACTTTTAAAAATTTGGGGGAAATTCCGATTTTAAGCCTAGAGAAATTTGATGTAAAGTGTGTAACCAAGGAGGTCTATTCATACACTTCACAGAAAATGAAGGAAGAATTAATTCAATCTGATATAAGAAATACGATTTGGTTTGTGGAGTATATTCTTGGTTAATTGTGTTGGCATTCAGCATTACAATAACTTCTGTTAAGTGAGATTTCACATGTCTCTAACCCATTAAGAAGTAAAAATGGGCCAGAAGTTAATGAGCTTTTTCCCAACTCCCCCATTCTGAAACAAGGAAGTTTGGGGAAAACACTAAGCTAATCTATACCAATTCTTTAAGGACTTTGTCCCAGGATGGGACTTGGCATTGACTCCTGGAATCAAGAAGAAACAAATACAGTCAAGTCTGTTCCAGAAAGAGGCTCAGCTGGGGTCACACTCGGCGTGTGTCCTGTACACTGACTCAGCCTGCAGAAACAGGTACAAGATGCTGATCTGGCTCTGAGATCAGAATGACTCAGAATACTCCTCTTCCAAGTCAGAAGATAACCTTACCAAGGACAACAACTTTCTCGATTTTTTTCAAGAAACAATAAGAGCTTTGGATGAACTATAGTGACTTCTTCCTTGCAAAGCATTTTGAATCTCCCCAAAATCATGTTAGTGGGTATGAGAAGACAATAACAAAAGATCGGGTAAAGGTCAGTTCACTAGAACCAGAAAAAAAGTAAATGCCAAGCAGCCACAGAGTAGATTCTGGTGAACGTCAAACCTCAATGAAAGCATGTTTCTCTTATGTGACTCTAGAAGCCATTGATACCTGGAAGTTAAGCCAATGAGTGAGGAGAAAAGAGGCAAGGTAGACTTCAGATAGAAATTCAAAGTGTAAATATGACTCCTGTGAAAGGCCATTTTGTAAACCAATTTGCATTGATTTTCTGCTCAGCTTTTTCACATCTTTTGGACCATGTTTACACGGGACCATGTCTCACTTAATAATATCTCAATTCTAGACATTGCACCTTCTAATTGTTGTTGTTATGGTTAGGTGCCTGCAAGCCACTTGCAACTCACAGCAACCCAAGGTACGGTAGAACAAAGGTACAGTAGAACAAAGCCCTGGGAGATCATGTGCCACATCACAATTATTCTTACGGTTAGCCTGTTGCTGCAGACACTGTCAGGGCCATGCTGTTTTGCACCACCACCCCACTTTACCAAGCATCATGTCCTTCTCTAGGGACGGGATGCTTCGGACAACATGCCTAAAGTACGCAAGACAAGGTCTCACCACGTTTGCCTCTAAGGATCACTGTGGTTGTGCTTTTTCTAAAACAGATGTGTTTATTCATAGGTACTCCAGTGTACTTTCCAATACACTTATACAGCACCACAATTCAGAGGCACCGATGCTTCTGTACTCCTTCAGTATCTAACTTTCTCATCCCTATGAGAGAGCTGAAAAGACCAAGGTTTGTGTCACCTTAATCTTCAAAGTTGCTTTCAACACTTTCAAGAGATCTTGTACAGCAGTGGTTCTCAATCAGTGGGTTGCGACCACTTTGGGGGCTGAACGACCCTCTCACAGGGGTCGCCGATTCATAACAGTAGCAAAATTACAGTGATGAAGTAGCAACGGAAATAATTTTATGATTGAGGGGATCACCACAATATGAGGAACTGTATTAAAGGGTCTCAGCATTAGGAAGATTGAGAACCCAATATATGACATTTTACCCAATCCAGTCCATCCTTTGGTCACTTGACTACTGCTTCCATGAGCATTGATTGTGGATCCAAGAAAGACAAAATCTTTGCCAACTTCAACTTTTTCTTCATTTATCATGATACCCTACTGGCCCAGTTGTGAGGACTTCTGTTTTCTTTACAGTGAGTTGTAATCCATAGTGAAGGTTGCAGCCCCTGATCTTCATCAGCAAGTGCTCCAAGTCCTCCTCACATTCGCAAGCAAAGCTTTGTCATGGGGATATGATTCTCTGATTATTTTATCTACATACATATCGAATAGGTATGGTGAGTGAATAAAAACCTGACACATCATTTTAAATTTTTTGCATAACTGTTTCTTGATCCAAGTTCAAGTTCCAAATAAGCACAATGAAGTGTTCTGGTATTCACATTCTTCTCTAGGCTTTCCATAATTTAGTATGATTCACACACAATGAATGCCTTTGCATAATCAATAAACACAAACATCTTTCTGATGTTCACTGCTTTCAGCCAGATCCATCTGACATCAGCAATGACATAAAATCCTCTTCTTAAATGAGCCTGAACCTCTGGAAGCTCCGCTGTCAATGGAGTGTTGTAACTTTTGTTGGATGACCTTCAGCAAAATTGTACTTGCATATGATATTAATGATAGTGGTTTCTAATTTGAGCATTCTCTAGAATCACCTTGCCTTGGGATAGGTATAAATATGGATCTCTTCCAGTCACTTGGTCAAGCAGCTGTCTTCCAAAATTCCTGGCATAGATCAATAAGTGCTTCTTGCACTTCATCAGCTTTTAAAAACTTTTCCACTGGTACTCCATCAATTCCTGAAGTTTGATTTTGGGGTTTTTTTTCCCCTGCTGATGCTGTTAATGGAGCTTCAACTTCTTTCTTCAGTATGAATGGCACTTGCTCATATTCTGCATTTTGAATATTGATTCCTTCTTTTTGCTACAGTGACTCTGTATTCTATCTCTTTTGATGCTTCCTGCATCATTCAATATTTTACCCAGAGAATCTTTCAAGACTGAAACTCAAGGCTCAAATTTTTCTTCAGTTCTTTCCATTTAAGATATTTTAAGCATGTTCTTCATTTTTGGTTTTCTAAATCTCACTCTTTGTACATTTCAGTATAATATGTAGCTTTATCTTCTCAAGCTACCTTTTGAAATTTTTCGTTCAGCTCTTTGACTCATCATTTCTCCCATTTGCCTTTTCAACCCTGCAGAACCGCCAGGTGCTCTGAAGAGTAAAGACAGGCTTTCAACTCTGATGAAGAGTTGCAGGTTTAAAACTTTCCAGGGCTGTTCTCCATTGTCCTAGGGTCACTATGAGTCGGCATCGACTTGATGGCCGTAAGTGAGAGCTTACAATTAAGGACAAGTTTCAAAGTATCTTCTGAAATCCCTTTCACCTTTCCTTTCTTTCCTGTTATCTCAATGGCCTTTTGCTTTCTTCACACATGATATTCTTGATGTCATCTCACAGTTTAACAAGTCTTCTGTCATTAACATTCAAGATTTTCAATCTATTCCTGAGATTATCTCAAAATTCAAGTTTATTTTTTGGCTCTCATATACCTGCTATTATTTTCTTCAGTTTCCACCTGAACTTACCTATGAGTAAGTGGTGGTCTCTTCTGCAGTCAGCCTCTAGTCGCATTTTAGCTACTGATACTGAGTTTGTCGATCATCTTTGCTCACAGAGGTAGTCATTTGGAATTTTGTGTTTACCATCTGAACAAGTCCACTTGAATAATCACCTTTTTCGTTGTTGTAACAAAGTATTTGCCATGAAAAAGTCACTGGTCTTACAAAATTCTATCATGCCAACTCCAGCTTCCTTTCGATCTCAAGGCCATGTTTCCTACTATGTTCTTTCATCTTGCTTTCCAAATTTACATTGCAATCTCTAATAATTATCAATGCATCTTGATTGCATGTTTCATCAATTTTAGACTGAAGCCATTGGAAGAATTCTTCAACTTGTTCACTAGCTTTGATGGTTGGTGCATAAATTTGAATAATAGTTGTATTGATTGGATTTCCTTGAAGGCAGAGAGATATAACCCTATCACAGACTACATTGTACTTCAAGAGAGATCTTGAAAGACCCCTTTTGACCAGGAGTGTAATCCCATTCCTCTTGCTTGTTTTATCCTCAGCATAGTGAACCATATGATTTTCTAACTAAAAATGGCCAAGACCAATCCATTTCAGCTTAGGAATGCCTATGTCAATGATTATATGTTCCATTACATTTTTTAAACTTCTCATTTTCATAGATTCATAGTTCATGCATTCCAAGTTCTGATTGATAATGGATGTTTGCAGCTGTTTCTTCTCAAGTTGAGTTATGCCTTATCAGCAAACAAAGACCCCCAAGAATTTACTCTGACGGGCTTTACTCCATCAAGGACTTTATGGGCAACTCTATTTTGAGAAGGCAGCTTTTCCTTAGTCATTTTTTGAGTGTCTTGCAACACAGTAATATAATCCATAGTGAAGGCTGCTACCGTTGGGCTACCAACTGCAAAGCCAACCATCAGAACCTACCGGCCAAGTCAGCGGGAGAAAGATTCGTCTTTCTACTTCTGCCAAGAGGCCAAGTCTCCGAAACTCACAGGAGTAGTTCTATCCTAGCCTACAAGGTCCTTCTGAATCAGAATTGGCTTAATGGCAGTGAGTTTGGTTTTCTTGTTGTTACAACCTGATGGGGTCATCTTCTGACACCATCTCTGATACCTGCTTCTTGTCATGAGGGTTTCATGATCTGAAAATGCTTCCATTTTGTCCAGAAGGTTTTCCATGGCTAATTCCTCAGAAGTGAATGTGCTATTCTTTTGGATGAAGTCAGCCCTTTCCCTAGACTCTGAGAGGCTATCTCATGGTTATCTAATGTCTTAGAGGAAGGATGACAAGGCTTCCTCGAACATACTTTGAACATATTGTAAGGAGAGACCAGTCCCTAAAGAAGGGCATCATGCATGGTGGTGTGCAGGGGAACGGAAAAAAGAAGAAGGCCCTCAATAAAATGGATTGACCCAGGGACTGCGATGGATTCAGGCAGAGGAACACTGTGAGGACAATGCATGTTGGGGCCGTATTTCCTTCTGCTGTGGAAAGGTTGCCATGGGTTGGAACCCATTCAATAGCATCTAACAACAAAAACACACAATGAAAGATGTGCCGTGGTTACATCATCAAATCCATGTTCTGCTAAAACTAGAAGCGAAGCTTATACTCATAAAAACAAGTTTCTGTTTTTATATCCTTAACCGAAAAAGGGAGTCTTTTTGAGTTCATACATTCTGGAATTGTGTTCAAAATACAGTGGAGACAAGACAAGGACTTATCCCTACTTGTTTTGGAATATAAAGTGCATTTATTTATTGAACAAAATAATTATTCATAGCCTACTAGCTGTCAGACAATGTGTTATAGTCTAGGGGCAGAAGTTGAGCAAATAAAATTCAGGTATTAGTGATCAACACATATAATAGTCCCATAAATAATTTAGAATGTTCATAAATTGTATATTTATATATATAGTCAGGGGAGGGAATAGAAGTGATGAAACTCCTACGTAGTTAACATGATAGTGGTAAATTCTTAAGAAGGTCTTGTTATGGTCAATTAATTCATTTGTTTTCTGAGATTACAAGTTAAAAATTCAATTCCAAATAAATTTGGAGTAAATTGGTGCTGTGAGTATTCCCAACGTTCTGTGCCCAAGGCAAGGTTGGTCAAATAGACCTGTTCATTAGAAAAATGTTCTTCCTTATATATTAAGCTTATCTATGCATGTAATTCAATGGTAACGTCAAAAAATTACTACAATAAGATAACACGAATTTTAAGGATGTTACTCATATAGTTGAAAACAAGAACATTACACTATCACTCCCTGAGCACAAGAACACTTTGTTCTAACAACCTGGCATTCTGTGATGCTCACCTCCCCCAAACGATCACTGAAGACAAAATGGTTGCATAAGCAAATGTGATGAAGAAAGTTGATGATGCCTGGCTATCAAAAGATATAGCATCTGGGGCCTTAAAAGCTTGAAGATAAACAAGCGGCTAGCTAGCTGGGAAGCAACAAATCCCACATGGAAGAAGCACACCAACCTGTGCAATCATGAGATATCAATGGGATCAGGTATGCGGCATCAGAAGACCCAGAACAAGCAATCATATCAATTTATCAATGCAAAGGGGCTTGGGATTGGGGGTGGAGTAGTGACCCAAAGTCCATCAATGGACAATTGGATATCCCCTCACAGAAGGGTCACAAGGAAGGGACAAGCCCACCACAGTGCAGTATAGCACCAACGAAACACACAACATTCCTCTAGTTCTTTAATCCTCTCCCTCTCCCCGCTATCATGACCTCAATTCTACCTTACAAATCTGACTAGACCAGAGAATGTACACTGGTACAGAGAAGAGGTCTCAACACAAGGAATCCAGGACAGATAAACCCCTCAGGAACAATAATGGGAGTATAGATACTATGAGGGTTGGGGGAAGGTGGGGGAAGAAAAGAAGAACTGATCACAATGATTGACACATTACTGTCTCCCAAGGGAGATGAACAGAAACATAGATGAAGGGAGACAGAGGTTGGTGTAAGATATGAAAATAATAATAATTTTTAAATTATCAAGGGTGCATAAGGGATGGAAGGCAGGGGAGGGGAAAAAATGAAGAGCCGATATCAAGGGTTCAAGTAAAAAGAAAATGTTTTGAAAGGATGATGGAAACATATGTACTAATGTGCTTGACACAATAGATGTATGGATTGTTATAAAATCAACAAAATTATTTTTAAAAAGGATATTATACTGTCTCATTCTTAACACTCAAGAAAAGTATTGAAATATTTAATTACATTTAAATATAAAGGCATAGATGAATGCTGGCTAAATTTATGAGAAATAGATTATAAACACATAACTTTCTTTTAATAATTTCAACATAATCTGAAGTTTCTCATTCATTTATTCATATTTAATATTAATATTTAATAGAAATGTAGTCTTTAAACTTTTGAGCAGTGAAATACTCAGGCAGACCAAGTAGGTACCTGTTTCATAATTCACAGCACTTACCAATGGACTGGTATATTTCCATGTGACCTGTTGTTCGATTACACAAATTATTAAAAGATATTTTTATATTTTAAAGGCCAATTTCAACTCTATAATGTAAATGCAGACTCCACAGTTAAAATTAAAAGAAGTATTAAACTATTTAAGCAGAATGGCATTTGTTTCCGGCAAGTTAAAAATTAAAATTTAAAATGGTAAAGAAATGAGATGGTCCAGCTATCAGAAAAATTATTTTCTGGGTCTTAAAGGCTTGTCTCCAAACAAGCAGCCATCTAAATAAGATGTCAGCTAAGTCCACATGGGAGAAACCCACCATAATCAGTCACCGAAGAATTGTAAATCACATAATCTGAAGTCAAAGGAGGGATTAGTATCAGAGCCTAAATTTTGAGAATCACGTTTGCAGAAGGCTATGGATGGCAAGGGAGCCCAAGATACATTTGTGGCATCTACATAGGAAATAAGCCTCTGGTGATAAACCTCTATTCATAATTGAGGGATGAGAGGAAAGTGGTTACTAAGCAGAGTGCATTTGGAGAGATGAGCATAGAAGATCAACGGGATAAACCAGACATGAACAGTTAAAACTTTGTCAGTTGATTCCCACTCTGATGCACACTAGCCCTAATCTGGTTTTCAACATTTTCTGTGCTTTTGTTATATTTTGCTTTGTTTGTTTGTTTGTTCAAATTGGGGTTTATCTCGGTGGCGTATGTCATTGGCATCGTCCTCTTGAAGTTGTGTTATATGTTTTTCTATGTTTTCAGTATATGAAACTCAGGTGTGATGAACCTATAGGGACAACAAGAGTAGAATAAGATTTTCAGGGGGTGGAGGGTGGGCTACAGAGGTGGTGCTGGTGGCGTAAAAGGGAGATGATGACATGAAGTCCATGAAGGAAAAGAATGTTTGGAAACTGGTGGTGATGGCAATTGCACATTGGTGCTTGACATGACTGAACTATGGAATGATATGGTGTGTGTGCACGTATATATAATCCCCTGATTATTTCCTTGCCTCCTTGGGTCAATCTTTGTTAGAAGTCATTTTATTGGTAACTCTTACAGATGTCATAACATTCCATAATTCAAATGAATCAAGCATATTTGTCCAATTGCTACTACCATCAGTTTCAAAACATTTTATTTCTTCTTGAACCCTTCATCTCCTTCCTCCCCAACCTCTTCCAAAGGAGCCCTTTTTGTTATTGTTATATGTTATTATTATCATTATATATTTATATAGCTGTATCTTACCCCATCCAATATATCCATTCACCTGCAATTCTGTTATTCATTCCCTTTGTGTGGAGTTATATGGTCATCATTCCCTCCCCTCGTCCCATATCCTCAGGGAATAATTACTCTATTGCTGTTTCAGAAGGGTCATCCATCCTGGCATTCCTGCATCCACTGGTCTTAATAATGCAAATGAACATACATAGGTCTAACAATATTAATGAGGTAAAGCGTAATCCTTAATAGCAATGGGAGGAAATATTAAAGAACCAGATAACAGTTATGTTTAATCAGTGCTCTCCCACACCCTGGATTTTTCATACCTCTGTGTGGCCCTTCTGAGAGGGACTTAGCAATTATCTTACAGGCAGGTTTTGGATCTCTACTATATCCCCACCCTGTCACATCGATTTGATTGTATGTTTTTGAAATTCTGATACCTCTTCCCATTTACACCTCATGATCACACAGGTGGGTGTGCTTCTTCCATGTGGGTTTTGTTGTTTCCCTTCTAGATGGTCACTTGTTTAGCCATAGGCCTTTAAGACTCCTGATGCTATATCTTTTAATAGCCAGGTAACGTCCATTTTCTTCACTACATTTGCTTATGCACCCATTTTTTCCTTCAGCTATGGTGTCAGGAAGGTATCACACAGTGCCACATTATTAGAACAAACTGTTTTTGTACTGAGGTAAGATTGTAGTCAAGGCTCAAAATCCATATGCTTCCTTATTATATTTACATATATGTGCACGTATAGACAAATGCACCTACATTTATATAATTATATATCAATATTTTACCTATATATAATTGTTACTTTATTCTTTCCTCTTTTTCATTTTTTCCTCCTGCCCCATTATAATTCTTACTCATCATTCGAGTTCCAGAAATTCCTCTCAGACAATTTTTGATTGTTCACACATGACCAGGAATGCTGCACCCTCCTCACTGTCAATTTTATAACCCTTTATCCCCTCCCATGCCCCGCTAACCTGTCAGTCCCATCACTGACTCTATGGGATTGCTTGTCCTGTCTGTTATAGAGAAAGACACTGAGAGAGAGAGAGAGAGAGAGAGAGAGGGAGAGAGAGAGAGAGAGAGAGAGAGAGAGAGAGAGAGAGAGAGAGAGAGAGAGAGAGAGAGAGAGACCATAGAAATAGCTCCAAGTCCAACTGGTATCCCGACCCAGAGTAAATGAATCTGTTAAATAGTGAGCATGATCTGTTATAATCCCTCAGTAAAACCCCCTTTTCTTTCTGAGTCCTATGTCCTGGACCCACTTACCCAACAAAATGTAGTCCCTTTTAGTCCTCAGAATTCATTTCCAAAAGGCATGCAACTCCAGTTGAGACCAGCTGCTCTCCCTGAACTGTATCTTCAGGGCCATCCTCAATAGCCCTGTCATATTGGGAGGGGACGTCATGTCTTGAACTGGGGCTGGCCCAGCAGTCATCTTTGGGAACGACCTCACCAAACAGGAACATTGTCCTCAAGGATTGACACACCTGAATGCAGTCTACTCTCTCAGTCTCCCTTTCCTGTGGAGAGGTAAACAATACCCTCCCCTGGGGTGGATTAGCACTCTGGTCCCTTATTGCCATCTTTCATCTTCCCCCTTCTCTCTCTGGGTCTTAAAGATATATGAGGAGGGGCGGCAGAGCAGTGGGAGAAGCCTTTCAGCATGGTGCTATCTGTATATTTATTTATTATTTATTTTGTGTGTTATTTTGTATTTGATGACGTATGTATCATTACATGCCAGAGTATCTGGTCCTCAGCCCATGAACTGTGTGATATGTGCATTTTCCCCTATTCCCATTCTGCTGTCAGAAATTACTTCAGTGGACTCATGTTGTACTTGTCCTTTTGTGCTTGGATAACTTCACTCAGCATAATATCCTCCAACTCTTTGTATGAGACAAGGGGTTTCATCTTTTTCATCAATATTATTTAGGGATTCATAGTACTCCATTTTTTATATATGCCAGAGGTTATTAATCCATTTGTCTGTTGATGGGAATTTGGGCTGTTTCCAATTGTTTGCAATTGTGAACTGTGCTGCAACTGTGCAGTGTACTAATGAGCACAGGAGTGCAGATGTCTGGGTGTGTTCTGTTTCTTATTTCTTCTGAGTTTATACCCAGTAGTGGAATTGCTGGGTTGTAAGGTAACTGGATTTCCATCTGTTTAAGTATCTCCAAATCACTTTCCTCAGTGGCAGTAAGTATGTACCGGCCCACCTACAGTAAACGAGAGTTCCTATCTCACTACAGCCCTCCAACATTTGTTGCTTTCTGGCTTTTTTTGAATTGGGATATCTTTGTGGGTTTTAGCTGGTATCTCATAGTTGTTTTAATTTACATTTCCCAGATGGCTAATGATCAGGAACAATTTCTCCTACCGTATATACTCGAATATAAGCCAACCCGAGTATAAGCCTAGGTACCTATTTATTACCTGTGACACCAGAAAAACTGATTGACTCGAGTATAAGCCTAGGATGGAAAATGCAGAAGCTATTGGTGAGTTACAATAATCAAAACAAATGAAAATGAAATTACTAAAAATTGAGACATCAGTGGGGTAATGTATTTAAATATTTATTTAAATAAAAAACATAAATAAAAGGACAAGTCATTTAACATTAGTAAACCAGCACAGTAAGTGGAAAATAGGTTCAACAAAAACAATAAGGTATCAACAATGAGCTCAATCAGCAACCAAGCTAAAATGTAAAGAGTTAAAATCCTTCAATACTGGATTCCTCATCATCATCCGTATCCCAAAGCAGAGCTTCAGCTGGTGTGAGGTCATCATAGATGCTGTCCTCACTGAGATTGCCGTCATCACCATCACTGCTGTCATTTTCATACAAAGCGCAGTCTTCACTGCCATCCATAGCTTTACTAATACTACATTTCTGGAAGGCACGTCGCATCATGTCTTCTGGAATGTCTTCCCATGCATCTTGAACCCACTGTGCTATTAACTCTATGTCAGGCTTCATGAGATTTCCTCCTTTTGTTAGTTGGGCTTGACCAGATGACATCCATTCATGCCATATTCTTCGCACGTGGTCTTTAAAAGGCTAATTCAAAGATACATCCAGAGGCTGGTCTTCCAATAGGTGGACTCTGAACATATCTCAAACAAGTAATGATGGCTTTTTTCTTAAGACTGTTCCTGGTCGTCAGTTCCAAATTTCTTCCAGCCATTTTCTTGTTCCGTCTTCATCCATCCTTTCTGTAACATGTGCACACGCAGTAATCTTGGTGGAAAATTGATCTTTTTTGGCTGTCTTTCTTTTAAAATAATGACAGGATGCAGCTTAGTTCCATTAGCCAGACACGATAAAACAACTGTAAAGTGGTTGTTTTTTTTTCATTTCCTGTGGTTTTGAGAAAAAATGTTTTTTTTTCTCCTAAACTTGCCACAGTTCGGTTGCTTGGAAGATCAAAAGTCATGGCAGTTTCATCCATATTCCCAATATATGCCAGGCCATAATTACAAATCTTTCTTTGTTTTATAATAAATGACTGGAATGACATAATTTTTTCTTCAAGGTCTTGTGGCAATTTCTGGGAAAGCTTTGATCTTTGTCTCAAACATAGGCCAAACCTATTCATGAAGTGGGTACACCATCCTGATGACGCAGCAAATTTTTCAATGCATGGTGCTTTATGTTTGTCATCCTTAGCCACTTGTAGAGCACGTATGCAGATTCCCATGCATGTTACGCAGTAACCATTTTGACAACACTCCAGAACCCAGTTATGCAATACACTCTCTAGAGCCCCATAAAAAGACATTAAACCACGATGAGCTTTTTTAGATTTTGGAATCTGTTCCAAGTCAGCCTTCATTTTCCGCCACTCCCTCACTTGCTTTCATCAACACAGAATTCCCTACTTGCAATGCTATTATTGCTCTCTTCTGCTCTTGACACAACCTTCATTTTGAAACCAGCCTCATATGACCAGCATTTTTATTCTGGTTCAAGAGTATTCATTTCTAATAGGATAAAAAAACAAGACTTTGAAAAAGAACTTTCATGGTAATGCCCCCCCACCCTCCACACCGCCCTGATATGTTAGCTGGGAGGAGTGGGGAGGAGTCCATGCGGGCGGGGGATGCAGGATGTGAATTAACACAGAGACCAGAGGGGAGAGACAGAGCGCAGCCACAGACACGTCCTTACCAGTTCAGCTGCAGGCTTAAGTAAATCACTATGGGTGCTTCTGCGAATTGGAGCCATCCACGTCATAGGATGGCTGTGATTGGTTAGATGTGAGTAAACAAACATTCAAAGCGCTGCAGTGTCAGCGGGGCTTTGAATGAACAACCAGCGGAGAAAGGGCAATGACCCACAAGATAATGGGCGCTCGTCCCCTTACCTGGGGTGGGGGTGGGGGGACAGCGATATGTTAAACCTTGCTGGGCTACCACTGACCCGTGTATAAGCCAAACCCCAGATTTTCAGCACATTTTTGTGCTGTAAAACTTGGCTTATACACGAGTATATACGATATGTTTATTGGACATTCAGGCTTTCTCCATTGTGAATCCTATATTTAAGTCTTTTGTCCACCTGCTCAGTGGACAATTCATTTCTGTGACTGTAAACTTGCAGGATTGTGTAGATTTTAGTGATAAACTGTTTGTCTGGTGTGTCATTGCTAAATATCTTTTCCCAGTCGGTGGGCTATTTTATTACTCTCTAGATGAAGATTTTCAATATACACAAGTGTTTTAACTTCAGAATGCCCCACTCAGCTATTTTATCTTCCTCTGAGTGCATAGCTTTCCTTATTTCTGATAGCCTATGTATTCCCTGCGCTAAGGTTCTTAGCTTTGTCCCAATTTTCTCATTGATGATCTCGATTGTTTGGCGTTTCATCTCAAGGTATGTGATCTAACTTGAATTTGTTATTATGTATGGAGTGAGTTAAGGGTCTTGCTTCATTTTCCTTCAGATAGATATACATTTTTTCTAGCACCAGTTGTTAAAATGGGGATCTGTTCCTATTTGATATTTTGGACCCTTATTAAAGATAAGTTTTATGTATGCTTCTGATTTTATTTCTGGATTTTCTGTTCCTATACATTGATCCATGAATCTGTCATTATATCAATACCATGCTCATTTGACAACTGTGGCTGTATAATAAATTTTAAAGTCAGGTAATACAAGGCCTCCCACTTTTTTCTTCTACTTGGAGATTTCTTTGCCAATTCTGGACTTCTTGCCTTTCCATATGAAGTTGGTCATCAGTTTTTCCATTTCTTTGAAAATAAATGCTGGTATTTGTATTGGTAGTGCACTGAACTGATAGAGTGCCTTGGGTGGAATTGACAACTTTACAGTACTGTCTTCTGACCCACAAGCTACAACATTCTTCCATTAGTGAAGGCCCCTTTTGGTTTATTGTAATAATTTTCTGTACTTTTCCTGCACAAATCATTTGGGGTTTTGTTCAGGTATATCCCTAGATATCTCAATTTATGCTTGGCTATTGTGAAGAGTACCACTTTCTTGATATCTTTCTCTAAAGTCCCATAAGTTGTATGAAACAAGCCAGTTGACTTCTGTTATCTTGTATTTTGCCACAATAACATATTCCTCTATCACTTTCAGCACTCCTATTGTGAAGCCTTTGGGATTCCCAATATATAGAATCATATCATCTGCAAATGACGATAGTTTCAATTATTCTTTCCCTAGACAAATAAAGTTGTTGTCCATCCATTGTCTTATGTTATTAGCTTTGACCTCCAGGACCAAGTTGAATAAAAGTGGGGCAAGGGACATTTTTGTCTGGTCCCCTTTTTCAGTGGGAATGTTTTCATGTTTTCTCCATTGATTGTAACACTGGCTGTTGATTTTTTGTATATTGCTTGTATTAGGTTGAGGTAATTTCCTTCCCATTTTATATTCTTTGGAGTCTTATTTAGGAATGGGTGTTGACTGGTACAAAATACTTTTCCTGCATGTATTCATATTATCATTTGGTTATTGTCCTTTTTTTCTTGTCAATGTGATGGATAATGTTGATGGATTTGGGGATGTTGAACCATCCCTGCATGCCTAGTATGAATCCCACTAAATCATGATGAATTATTCATCTTAAATACTTTTGTATCCTATTGGCCAAAATTTTTGTTAAGGATTTTTGAATTGATGTGCATTAGAGATATCAGCCTATTGTTCTACATTCTTATGGGTTCTCTGCCTGGTTTTTGGTATCAGTGATATACTAGCTTCATAGCATGTGTTTGGGGCCTATCATTGTAATAGTTCATAATCTGGTGTCAAATTGGGACTATTAAGAGTGAAGGGGGAAAAGGGACCAGACTTCAACCCAGTGCTCCAAGATGTGAATGCAACATGCTGGCATAGAGTAGGGACCAATGGTGAGGTCTGAAGGATCAGCCCCAATCCCAACACCTGCCTCTCCGCCCAGAAGAATTTATTTCAGAGTACAGCACTGAAGCTGCAGCTCAGGGAGAGCACGCACAGGAGCAAATGAAGGGGGAGGAAGAGAGAGTGGAGCACATCCTGGCCTACCAAGCCTTGATGAAGAGATTCCCGCTCAGAGCAGCAAATCCACAGAGAAGACCATATGGCCAGCCCCACTATGAGACATGACATCCCTCACTGACACATAGCCCTACAGGAAAACAACATTGGAGACGCAGTGTGGGAATTCCACCCGATCTGATCCCACCACACCGAGGCAAAACACTAAAGGTGTGCAACAGAACAGCAAGGGGAACAGAGCAGTGAAGTCCCCAAGGAATACCAAAAATAGACTTTGGGGCCAGGGCTTGGCACCCTATCTGACTCAACCAGAAAACACACCTAATGGCCAACAAACAGTCTTTGAACTAACTACAAGCCTTTCTTTCTTGTGGTTGTGTTTCATTTTACTTTTTGTCATTGGTTTGTTGGTGTTATTTTGTTTTCTTTTGTTGTTTGGTTTGGCTCTGTCTTGTTTTTGTGCATGTTATTATCTCCATAGGTCTGTCTAAATAAGATAGGCTGGATGAACAATCTGGAGGAGAAAACAACAGGACCAATAGTTCCTGGGAGACATGGGAGAGGGGGAGGTGTGGGGAAAGGAAGTGGTGTTTACAAACCCAGGGACAAGGGAACAACAAGTGATCCAAATTAGTGGTGAGGAGGGTGTAGGGGTCCTGATAGGACATGACTAATTGTAATGTAACTGAGAGGAATTACTGAAACACAAATGAAGGCTGAACATGATAGTGGGAGAAGAAGAAGGTAAAAGGAAGTAAACAGCTAAGAGGAAAAGGGTATATATATAGAGGACTAAATAATGGAATGTACATATGTAAGTATATTTATATATGAGGATGTGGAAATAGATCTATATGCATATATATATATATATATATATATATTTGGTATTAAGGTAGCAGATGGACACCCTTAATGCAAGAATACTTTGTTCTAGTAAACTGAATTCTATGATGCTCACCTTCCCGACACAATTGCTAAAGACAAAGTGGGTGCATAAGCAAAAATGGTGACGAAAGCTAATGGTACCTAGCTATCAAAAGATATAGAGTCTGGGGTCTTAAAGGCTTGAAGGTAAACAAGCGGCCATCTAGCTCACAAACAACAAGCCTATGTGATCACGGGGTGTTGAAGGAATCAGATATCAGGTATCATCAAAACAAAAAATCATATCATTTTGAATGAGGGGGAGGGTGGAGTGGAGACCCAAAACCCATCTGTACGAAATTGGACATCCCCTTACGGAAGGGTCATGGGGAGGAGACCAGCAAGTCAGGGTGCAGAGTAGCAATAATGAAACATACAACTTTCCTCTAGTTCCTAAATACTGCCACCCACCCCCCGCCCTATCATGATCCCATTTCTACCTTACAAATCTGGCTAGCCCAGGGAATACACACTGGTACAGATAGGAACTAGGAACACAGGGAATCCAGGGCGAATGAGTCCTTCAAGACCAGTGGTGAGGGTGGAGATGCCGGGAGGGTGGAGGGAGGGTAGGGTAGAGAGGGGGAAGCAATTATAAGGATCTACATATAACCTCCTCCCTGTGGGACTGACAACAGAAAAGTGGGTGAAGGGAGAGGTCAGACAGTTTAAAATATGACAAGATAATAATTTATAAATTATCAAGGGTTCATGAGGTAGGGTGTAGCGGGTAGGCAAGGGGCGAAATGAGGAGCTGATGTTAAGGGCTTACGTGGAGATCAAATGTTTTGAGAATGATGAGGACAATGAATGTACAAATGTGCTTTACACAATTGCTATATGTATGGATTGTGATAAGAGTTGTATGTGCCCCTAATTTTTTTAAAAAGAGTGAAGGGGTGGAGGTTAGCCTGCCAAACAACTCCCACCTTAATGACCTCATTTGAAGGCGCTATGGAGATAAATAGCTCACTAAAGGCCAGACTCACACTCTCTGCCTGACATTCCTTTTGACAAGCCAGATTCAGAGTCCTGGGACTGGAGGAGATACACAGGAGACCGACACCTGCACTGAAATGCTTCCACCATCACTGGATCCACAAGTCTTTCCAGCCACTAGTCTGTTATCTTCCAGCATTTACTCAGTATCATTGCATGGATGCATGAATCTAAAGAGGAATTTATGGATTAGTATTGACATATGGAGTAATGTCAGATTTATGGACTTAATCTGGACTGGGCTGGGATAGTTTTTTAACGTACAATTGATTTTTGGAGTGTCTCTGGATTTGTTTCTCTAGTCAATCCATACTAACACAACTGTCATATTTTATGCTCTGGAAGAGTTCATTTAGAATTGGTGTCAACTCTTCCCTGAAAGCATGGTAGAATTCTCCTGTGTAGCCATCTGGGCTAGGACTTTTTCAGGTTTGTAGTCACTTGATATCCTTATGTATTTCTTCTTTTGCTATGGGTCTGCTGAGGTTCTTGATATCTACATGAGATAATCTGAGGAGGGTTTGTTTTTCTAAGTATTTGTCCATGTCTTCCAAGTTATTGTATTCACTGGAGTACAGATCTTCATAGTGCAGTTTAATTAGTCTTTTAATTTATTTAGGGTCATTTTAATTTCCTCTGTTGATCCTGAATATTGATGTCTGCTCCTTCCTGTCTTTTGTTAGCTTTGCCAATGCTTTTCAATTTGTTAATCCTTTTGAAGACTCAGATTTTTACAACATTGATTTGTTGCACTGTTTTATTTATTTCCCAATCATTTATCTCCACCCTGTTTTTATGATTACTTTTCTTTTGCTATTAGAAGAATTATTCTGCTGACTCTGTTCCAACTACTGAAGATTTTTTTAGAGTATTGACCATAAGTTTCTACTCCTTCTTCGTATGTGCTTTTATCACTATCAAACATCCTCTGATATCTGCCTTTACTGTATCCCATGGGTTTTGGTATGCTGTATTCTCATTTTCATTATTTTATAGAAATTCCTTAATTTTATCTCTCATTTGGGCCAGAACCAACTCCTTTTGAAGAAGAATATTATTCATCGCCCAACTATTTCACTTTTCTTTCATTTTTTGTTGTTGATTTCCAGCTTTCATACATAGTGGTCATAGAAGGAAATATGAGTGACTTATATATGTTTGAATTTACTCATGTTTGACTTGTTTCCCAGCATGTAGTCTAATTTCAAATACATGCTATGTGCACTTGAAAATAATGTGTGTGTTTTTCAGTTGGGTGTCTAGCTCTGAATATGTCTATTGGGTTCGGTTGCCTAATTGTAGAGTTTAGTTCTGTGGCCTCATTGCTGGTCTTCTTTCCCACTGATCTGTCTTTCTCAGAGAGAAGTGTATTGAAGTTTCCTACTATGATTGTTGAACCTATGATTTCTTTTTTCATCTTTTGAAGGATTGGATTGACCAATATCATGGGTCTTTCATTAGATGCATATATGTTTATTATACTCACTGGCTCTTGGTCTACTGATCCCTTGACTCCTACCTGCCTTGGTATATTTGACTTGGGGATCAGTCTAATTTGTGTCCTCTCCACTTATATGATGATTGTCTGATCCTCATTTATTAAATTGGGAGAGTTTCTTCCAGGTGTTCCCTTGCTATTTGGGCTTTTGATTTCTTTATTATGTCTTGTTCTGGTACTCCAATTATTCAAAATTTGTTCCTCTTCCTAGCATCATTCACTGTTCTCAGGTTTTCTTCAGTTTATTTGATTGTCTTTTATAATTGCCTTTCCCATTTGCTTAATTTTGTTTGCCTATTTTTGAGGTCACTGATACAGTTCTCTGCTTCTTCTGCCTATTGGTGAGATCTCTTACTATTTTCTGTCATTTTAGTGCATCATCCATTAGCTATTGTATTTCCCTTCTGAATATGGTCTCTATCCTCTCTATTATTTCATCCTTTTTCTGTATTGATTCCCTCATATCCTGTATGACTCTAAGTAGCATTCTAAAGATTTGTTTCTGTGGCAACTAAATGTCTGCTTCTTCAATATATGTCACTAAGTTTAGATCCTCCTCAGACATCGAGTTTTGTTTCTCTTGATTTCTTATAGTGGTTGCTGATGTGGGCTGTTGTCTTTGTGTCATTTTGGTGGAGCTTGGTGCCATTTTCTAAGGAGTCCAGAAGTCCTGGCTAGCTAGAATGATTCTAAGGAATACCTGGAGCCAACTGCACTGTGGAGTCAAGTGGTGTCTCTCTCTCACTGAGCTTTGCCCTCTCCCTACTCCCTAGACATCCAGGATTAAGTATTTGAAGGGCAGTTCGACTGTCCTCTCAGGCAGTATGGGCAGTGTGGCCATGGGCAGCAGGAGTAGTGCTGGGCAGGCCAATCCCATGCAGTGCGGACCAGTGCTCACAGGGCTAAACAACGTGTGTGTGGGAGGGTGGGGGGAGTTATTTTAAGTGACCTGGGCTCAGACCAGTCACAGGCACCAATCACTAAGAGCAGTGCCAGGCCTGTCACAAGCAGCAAGGGCTCATTATGAACGTGTCTCAGCACAATTCATATGCAGTATCCTCAAGGTCAAGCCTACAAAGACCATCTTTGACCCTTCCCACATTTGTACTGCCATATATTTTGGTAAACTCTTTCTTACTTACTTTAACTCTCTTCCTGGAAAAGACATTGTCATTATTATTATTTATCTTTGGGACCATTCTGACTGATGGTGATCCCGTGTGTCTAGAATGGTCCTGCTTCATGGATTTTCAAGGGCAGGACCTTTCAGAAACAGGTCACTACACCTTTTACCAAGGCATCCCTGATTTAGTATAAATGACCAACCTCTCAGCTAGTAGTTGAGCCATCAATCACATACGCCAACCAAGAAGTCCCCAACATTGGTCCTTGTTTTGGCTTTAATTCTGCCCCTTTAGACTCCAGAATGAGATCGGGAAATGAGAAGCAATGTCTGCCTTGTGATACACACAGATGTACTTAATTCATATTTTGGTGACTAAGAAATACTTTTGCACTGTCTGATTGAGTGATTTAAGAGCATTCAACTATTTTTATGAAACTTTATGGAAAATATGCATATATGTATTTATGAGAATCAAGTGCTTTTGAATGTTTTCAGGGGGGAAAGCCAAAACCCTCCTTGGAAAATTTGTGTGCTTTATTTTATGTCAATGGTACTTCAAAGGGCATACCAGCTGCCAAAATATCAAAAATTATCCAGGATCAGCAGTTTATTTCTATTTTTGTAAGTACTGAAAAAATTAAATTGCTGGGCAAGGTGAACAGCCTTGGTTCTGTAGCATGTAATTTTAAGATTTCATAGCACTGAGTTATGGTAAGCATCTGATTTAATTAAAACATTGGCTAAGCAAAGAACTGTCTGGCCTAAATCAATGTAGGTAAGAGCTTACATAAGAACTGGGAGAGAATCACTAAAACTGTCCAGGTCTCAAAGTAAAGAAAATTTCAGGGCAGGAGTTAAATCAGTAAATTTAAGTTTAATTCACAAGATTTTTCTCCATACCTTGAGCATTAGAAATTAGGTAAGTCAAAAACTATTTCAGGAGTTACATGCAAAATTATACCACACTGTCCTTTATTAAGTGAGCCTTCATGGAGTAGTGGGATACAATTTGGACTTTTAGCCAAGATGTCAGCAGTTCAATTCCACCATATGCTCCAGGAGAGAAAGTTTAGACTTTCTTCCCTCATAAAGATTTACCACCTCAGCCACTGAATGGGACAATTTCACAGTTGTCTAATTGGGTCTCTATGAGTCAAATTTGACTCCATGTCAGGAGATAATGTTATCCTATATGGAAAACCACCTTCCTTTCTCAGCATTAACTCCACAGAACCACTATCTCATTATTTTCCACTTTTGTAGACTCCAATTGTCCCCAGATCCCTTGTCCTGATATTATATAATACCAATTCCAAGACACTCTTACTATCTATAGGCCGTTTCTGTTGAATCCATTTTGAGTCATGTTGAGTTTGTACACTCATAAGTATAACTGTGGGCCATATGGTTTTCAGTGATTATATCAGAATTACATCACCCAACCTTTCTTCCAAGGTACCTCTGGACAGATTTGAACCACTAACCTTTTGGTTAGTTGCCTAATGAGTTAACATTTTGCAGTTCCTAGAGAATCCCTTATTCTCTATTGTCTTTTTTAAATTTAAGCCCATTTTCTTTTACCTTCCCAAATAAAATGATTGTAGACAACTATGAATCAACTAAATGAAACAGATGTGATTTAAAGACAACCTAGGGTACAACTCCTTATAATTAAGAATGATTCAATAAAAGCATAAGGAAATGCCTCTCAAGTACGCAGGTCAAAGGGAAACTCTTTTTCTTTCACTTTTAGATAATATAGTAATTCACTTAGGCACGCCTGGCTTAAATATTGATGTAGTCTCAAAGGACAATAGATGCCTTTTAAGATGTAGAGAGTTTAAATTTTATTGACATCACAGAGACAGCAGGCCATTCATTTCCATATTCCAAAGGATGTGAAACCGTTACTTCATCTCCCAGGCTTGTTAAGAGACCAGTACGGTCACTGTATTGCATTAACTTGCACTTCTGGTCCTCTGCATGCCGGTTGTAAAATTATAAGCCTTGGATGAACACTTCACAGGATTTGATGACCAGCACTTTTCACAAAAGAAAATGTGAATCACGCTGCTTTTAAAAGGGTATTTGCCTCATCAAGAGACCTTGAAATCTGGAATAAAATGGTCCCTCTGCCAGAAGAGTGCTAGCAGGCATACCAAAGACAGCATATGAAACCAAGACTGTATAGATCAAAGTTCCAGTTTGCTATTTAGAAAATGGGTTTTAGAATCACACTCTTATTGTCTTTAATAATGATAGTAGGAAGCAGGTTGTTAGGAAAGTTTGCTAAGTTATCATAACCCATTGCTCCTTGACACATATCTCCCTCTTGGGATATAATAGTGATGGCAGAAAATAATAGAAACATGTTCAGATAAATATTAATCAAATAGACACATTTAATAATATCTAAGGACTTCATGGGTAGTTACACTCTGTTGAGTTAGAGCCTTGCTCCACATGTGTCAGAGAACAGGGGGACAATTGTTACCTATTGGCCATGGCTCAGCCAAGCAATTAGAGTGTTCTATTTAATATTAAATGTGGGCATATATCTTCATCATATTCAGCTGCTCATTTGTCTGTAGCTGCCTTAACCTCCTCATTTTAATCTGCATCTTCTTCCTCACCATCACTTCCTCCTTATGTCCTTCCTTCCTGCCATCTTCCTCTTCTTCATCTACCTCATTGTCATCATCTTGGTCCCTGTTTTCCTCCTTAGCATTCCCACAAGCAGGTGCATCTCTCCTGTGTTTTCCTCCTCCATGATTTAGGAAGGACCTGAGAAGTTGCCATTGCCTTTTGTATTATACCAAAGAGATATTACCAAGTATGTTTCATCTTCATATACTTCTTCCAATAACTCATTTTCTCTGCTTATATGCTCAGCATACATATTGCAAGTAGGAGAGGATAAGCATATGGCAGCAGGACTGGGAAGAAAGGCTTATTAACAATCTGCAATATGCAGATAACACTACTTTGCTTTTTGAAAGCAAGGAGAACTTGAAGAACCTACTACATAAGATCAAGGATTTCAGCCTTCACGATGCAGTACAATTCAATGGAAAGAAGACCAAAATTCTCACAACTGGACCAATAGGTAACAACAAGATGAGTGGAAAATTTTTTGAAGTTTTCAAGGATTCTGTGTTTCTTGGAACCACAAACAATGCTCATGGAAGCAGTCGTCAAGAGATCAAAAGATGAAGTGTGTTAGTTACCTAATCTGTCGCACAAGACCTCTTTAGAGCATTGAAAAGCAAGGATGTTATCTTGAGGTCTAAGGTGTGCCTGTCCCAAGTCATGATATTTTCACTTGTCTCATATACATGTAAAAGCTGGGCATAGAATAAGGAAGACAGAAGAAGAATCGATACATTTGGATTGTGGTGCTGGAGAAGAATATTGGAAGTACCATGGATTTCTAAAAAGGACAAACAAATCTGTCTTGGAAGAAGTACATCCTGAAAGCTCCTTAGAGCAAGGATGGTAAGACTTTGTCTTCCACACTTTTGACATGAGAGACAAGTCCCTGGTGAAATACATCATGTTTGGTAAAGTAGAAAGGCAATAAAAATGAAGAAGGCTCTCAAGGAGAAGGATTGACGTTCATCCAATGAGTATTTTTAATATCATTTCCTTCTATGCTACTATAATTCACTTATGAGGATGGAGAGGCTCTTGGAGTTCCACAGAGAGGCTAACAATATTAAATGGAGATGATATCACCTTACACTGGGCTGCAGAACAATGATTTCAGGATAATAGACACAGTTAAATCATGTTGGACCACTAACATTGGTCTTGTTGGAAATTTTCATAACTCAACAGGATAATCAAATAGTCCACCAGCCAGAGGAATTGTTGGCTGCACCAATGGGCTTAAGCACTGGAATGATTGTGAGGCTGGCTCAGGACCATGTGGTGTTTCATTCTGTTGTACATAAGGTCTCTAGGGGCTGGACCTGACTCAATGGCACATAGCAACAACAATAATAACATCTCACTGGTATCTAGAGAACTTTTCGCGTGAAACTTTGATGTATTAAATACTAATAACAAAAGACCAGACTAGCTGTGGGACAACATCAAGAACATCACACACACACACACACACACACACACACACACACAAGCTCAATAAAAAAAACATAAAGAAAAGTCCAAAGTGGATATCAGTAGAGACTCTAAAATTTACTCTTGAATGAAGGCAGCTAAAGCAAATGAAGAAATAATGAAGAAAGTAAGATGAACAGAACAGAAAATTTCACCGAGCAGCTTGAAAAGACACAGTAGAGTGTGAAAATACTTGGAATCAGAATTTCAAGGGAGAAAAACATGTACATGAAGATGAGAACATGGTTTAATATCAAGAGAGTTGCATCTCAAGATTTTACCCTTTCTGCACACTACCCGATTTGAGTGTTTAGCAAATATTTGGAGAAGCTGAGCTACAAGAAGAACATAGAACCAGGCTTGGGTTATAGCATTAAGCCCTCCTCTCCCTAACACACATAAAAATTCCACCCGCCACCAAACTGAATTGTAGGTAGGAATTGGCTCTCTGAGCAAGATACAAAGAAATATTACCCACTAAATAAAATGTTGTTCAGTGGTGTCTTTTGCTATTTAAAGATTTCATGTTAGTCAAGTATATAACTTGTAACTCTGGAGATCCTAGAACAATAATTGTTCATTATGAAAGGAGTCTACCATGGCCAATCCAGTAGGAGTGTAACAAAGTACCTCTCCGCTGGAGTTTTTCTTTGCATCTTCCTCACTCATGTCTCATACAATGAGTATTTTTAAAACCATTTCCTTCTGTGCTACTATAACTCACTTATGGGATGGAGAGGCCCTTGCAGTAGGGTAATGACCTTGGAGTTCCACAGAGAGGCTAACAGTATAAAGCAGAGCTGATATCACCTTACATTGAGCTACAGACCTATGATTTCAGGATCACAGATGTGTTAAATCATGTTGGACCACTAATACTGGTATGGTTCAAAATCTTCATAACTCCTGGGATAATCAAATAGTCCACAAACTGGAGGTCTATGGAAAAAAGAAGGAAATTCAAGTAGCTAAGTAGAATTAGCCGTCGTCTTGCTTCTATTGCAGTACCCTATGTTTTCTCTTTATGCTCCACATCTTGGTAAAAAAACACAGGGGACATATTAGAAATAGAAAAGTCATTGTGAGACACACTGGAGTTTTCAACCCTTGTTTTCATCTGGGTAAGTATAAAAAAAATAAACTTAAATGTTCTAAGTGTGGCCTCTGGAACTTTCCTTGTTTCTGCCCTCATGAGCACATGTATTAAAAAGTGAAATGGGCCGTTTATACGGGGTCAAGAACTATTTTCGATCTTCACAAGCTATGGTTTCAGGGTTCCCTCAAGGCCTTAACATGAAATCTACTCGGTGGTCTCAACTCTAACCCCTGAAGAATGCACTCTGCATCCTGACCACAGAACACCTGATTCTGCAGAATTTGACACTTATCTGCAGCCGCCACACAGAAGAAATGTAGGATTTGACATGCATGGAAATTAAATTATCTTCCACCCCTAGAGGCATACTGTCCTCCTAGGTCAGGGTCACATTAAGGTCACCTGAAGGAGCTCACATTTCTACCAATTCCTCCCTCTCTGTGAATTCACAGAGAAAAAAAAACATCCTTTAGAGTTCCTGGCAGTCTGCTATATTTTTATGATCCATCCAAATAAGAACAGAAAAAGCAAACTAATTAAATGAAATTAAAGGAAAATAGGTTTACACTATCAAACTGTGCGATTGTCTTCTAAGCCAGGAGTGGTCTTTAATGTGCATTTCCTAAAAATCTCCAGGTGTAAATTTCTGCTCGAGCTGTCAAATACTGACTCTTACTGTTCAATATAACCTTTGTAGTGCCTTAGGGGCATTTTTTTTCTATGTCCTGATTAAAAGTCACAGACCGAAGTAATGCCTGAATGTCTGAGGTGCAGCTAAATAAAGAAAACAGCATAAAAGCCCTAATTTCCGAAATCTACCATGTCTTTGACTTCCGATTGCCAAGAGGCAAGAGTCAGATATGCGTTTGTCTTCCACCCACCTCTGCCTTGGTACGGCTCCTCCCACGGCCCTCTGCTCCTATGTGTATGTTTAGTTCAATGGTTTATTGCCAGGGCCACACAGAGCTCACAGACAAAACTCACAATTGAGAGGGCTTATTACAGGTTTTAACAGGGTACCATAAACGAGGATTTGTAAACAGTAAGGTTAGTCACTGGTTCACCTCAGCCACCAGCCAAATTCTCTCCCATTACTCAGCCTCTCAGTCACATAATCCTTCGGCCTCTGCCTCCATGGACCAGGAAGCCCACCTGTCACTCTGTCTCACAGACCCATACTCTTGGTACTGTTCCTCTGGCCTGTCTCATGGCTTCCTGGTTCGGGTCTTTGATCTCAGCCGGTCTCCTTTGCTCTGTCCCATAGTCCCCATGCCTCAGTCTCTGGTACCTCTAGTCTCTATCTCCTCGACTTCAAACAGTGATCTCAAACAACTCTACTGATGGTCCCGAGTTTTCTCTCTCTGTCTGCGACGGCTTTTATACACAGAAGAATGACATTTATGGAGGTGTGGTTTTTGTCTTTTAAGACACCATACCCCCAAGGAAACAACGGATATGACTTGGTTCATACCCTCTACTGAAGTTGAGATTTATTTATATAATCATTTTATTGGGAGCTCATACAACTCTTATCACAATCCACACATACATCTATTGAATGTCAACCATATTTGTACATTTGTTGCCCTCATCATTCTCAAAACATTTGCTTTCTACTTGAGCCCTTGGTATCAGCTCCTCATTTCCCACCTCCTTCCCCACTCCACTCTCCTTTATGTACCCTTGATAATTTATAAATTATTATTTTATCATATCTTACACTGTCTAATGTCTCCCTTCACCCACTTTTCTGTTGTCCGTCCCCCAGGAAGGAGGTTATATGTATTCCCTATAATTGACTCTCCGTTTCTACCCCACATCCCTCCACTCTCCTGGTATCACCACTTTCACCACTGGTTCTGAAGGGATCATTCGTCCTGGATTCCTGTGTTTCCGGTTCCTATCTGTGCCAGTGTCCATCCTCTGGTCTAGCTGGAACCCCACCTTTAATCCTATCGTTGGTATAGTCGAGAACGCCCTCTAAAATGCAATTATAGTCATAGGCATAGAACCTACCATCATGATCCTGACATAAGGAACTATGGCTCAAAGGGCCATGTTAATTGACTATATGTCAGTAGAACACAGAATAAAATCTATTTAATCACACTTGAGCAAGTTCTTCAGTGCTATTCATGCATGGTCATTTAGCATCCCTGTGTTGTTGCTGTTTATACTGACTCATAGTGACCCAATGCAACAGAGTAGACCAAACCCATGGCTTTCTTGGCTGTTATTCTTCCAAGAGTAGATTGACAGGTTGTTTCTCCCCTGGAGTTGCTGGTGGGTTCAAATTACCTGCCTTCTAATTAGCAGTTGAGTGCTTAACCATTGTGTTATCAGGACTTCATATCAATACATTATTCTCACTTCAAGTTTATGTATTTTCAAGTAGAACTCTTGCCCATATACAATTGTACCTACTGATCTCTGATAAATTCTTCCTTGGCTGAAATGTCAAGTCTCCTACTGGCTGAAAGTGGCTCGATCCCAATTTAGTCATAAAGTTAAAATAATAATAATAAAACAACAACCTTGTAACTTTAAGCTAATTTAGAACTCATTGTATTTCTCAAACTCAAGTAAAGTTTGGAGTATTCATAAAATTATATCTAGAAATGAAGATGATTTGGTTCAATGTCTTTGAAGACACCTATATCTTCAAGCTATCTAAGCCTTCAGAGTTCCCTGGAGTTATCTCCTGTACTCTTTGTCATTCTACGGGCTTCATAATCTAGGTCCTACTTATTATTCAACAACAAAAAGCACTGTAAATAAACAAGCTGTTTTTACTCTTTTCTTGCAATTATAATTTTAAAAGGAGTCACCAACATCACGGTCTACTCAAATGACTGAAATTACTAATTACTATGGTCAATAACAAGTAAATGATATCAAACATATGCTTTTTATGAACCCAAGTTAACCTTTAGGAAAAAAAATGAACTTACAGATGAGGAATTTGTATTCTCTCTGAATAAGTCCACTTGTGTTGTTAACAAAAAAAATGTATTGGCCATGAAGAAGTCACTAGTTTTCCAGATTTCCATCATGCAATCTCCAACTTTGTTTCTATCATTCAGGCTGAATTCCCAACTATTGTTCTTTCCTCTTTGTTTCCAGTTTTCATTCCAATCACCAATAATTATCAATGCATCTTGATTGAGTTTTTGATCAGTTTCAGACAGAAGACAGTCATAGAAATCTTCAACTTCTTCATCACTAGCTTTGGTGGTTAGTGTGTCAGTTTGAATAATAGTTGTACTGATTACATTTCCTTGAAGGCTACTAGACATAATCCTATCACAGACAGCATTGTGCTTCAAGATGTATCTTGAAATGTCCTTTTCAATGATGGATGCAATGCTAGTCCTCTGGATTACTTCATTCCCAGAATATTGATTTTTATGTGTTCTGTTTTATTTCTTGAAATTTCCAATTTTCTTAGATTCATGTGTCATATATTCAGATGTCTAATTATTAATTGATGTTTGCAGCTGTTTCTTCTCATTTTTAGTTATGCCCCATCAGCAAGTAGAGGTCCTGAAGGCTTTACTCCCACAGGCTCTACTCCATCCACATCAGTACGGTCAGCCTACTTCACCAGGCAGCTTTCCATTATATTTTGAGTGTCTCTGACTTGAAGGACTCATCTTCTGGAGCTATTGTCATACGGTCACCATGAATGAGTCAGAGCAAGTTTGTTGAAAATAGACATTTTAAATGAAGTAGTCATGGGTCTTGCAAAATTCATGTAATCTCCAGCATTGTTTCTATCACCAAAGCAATATTTTCCAGCTCCTGATCCTTCCACTTTGTTTCCAATTTTCACATTTAAATAACCAGTAATGATCAAAGAATCTTAATTGCATGTTTGAACAAATTCAGGCTGAAGAAGCTTGTAGAATTCTTCAGTCTCTTCATTTGCCCCCGTGGTTGGTGCATACATTTGAGTAAATGTTATAATAACTGAACTTTCTGGTAGGTGTATTATCCTATCACAAACAGCATAGCACTTCAAAGTACTTCCTGTAAAGTTACTTTTGATGATGGAAATGATGCCATTTCTCTTGGATGTCTCATTCCGGCATAGTAAACCATATGATAGTCTCAATCAAAATAGCCAATATCAATTATTCTCACCTCACCAATTATTAGGAAAACAAATCTTTATGCATATACTTGCCCTAACTAGATGTAACCATAGACATGGAGATGTCAGTCGAGATAACGACAGAGCTAACACTGAGTATTTATGAATCTGTCATTAGTGAAGTAAGCAAAGATGTAGATATGGGCCAAAAAATAGACATAGGTATAGGAATATGTGCCTCAAGACAATTAGCTTTGGGTTGGTTTTTTATTTAAGATATTGATGTGAATATCCTCATATTATTCTAGAGTGTTTTTTATCTAAATTCCAGTCTATTGAGAAATTATTTGCATGAACTGTTGCATGCAAATTATTTCTCAATAAACAAGTATAGTGTACCATTCTCTGCTGACCATCATAACCAAAGTATATTTTTAATATAAAATATTTTATCACTCCCAACAATTCTGCCCCCTCAAAGGCCTTATCTTCAGATTGCCAGGGCTTTCTTCCCAGGCACATTTGGGTATATTTGAACTGCCAAGATTTAGAGTAGCAGTCAAGTGCTTAACCATGACACTGAGTCCATTTTGATTCATAGCAACCCTACTGGACAGGGCAGAACTTCACCTGTGGGTTTCTGACACTGTTAACTCTTTATAGGATTCGAAAGTCTTCTTTCTTTCTCAGATCTGCTGGTGGGTATCACTGTTAGCCTTGCAGTTGGCAGCCCAACGCATAACCCATTATGTCACCAGGGTACCTACGTTGTACCACATAGCTCCCTTATTTACATCTCTTTAAAATCCATAACAAATGCCAAGCAACAGGAGTATGTGCTACCAACTTCTCTCCAGAAAGACTGGCACATTTCAGGAAGACATAACAGCTGTCAATGTGTCCTGGAGATCAACTGCCACTGAGAATGCTGTGGCACACACACTTCTACTCTAGCACACATAGGGTCAATCTGACTTGAGTGCAGCTGTTGATTATTTGTTTAAATTCTTTATAGTAAAAATGTGTGCTTTCTAACTTGCTATAAAGCAAAGAAAATCATAAAATTTCATGGAGAGGATAAGGAAAAAAAACATTAAAACATGAAATTCTTTACCTATTAAGCCTTCTAAATACGTTTATTATGTATGATACAGTTAAAAACAAACTTCAAAGACATGCAGGAGCCATGATCAGCTGGGAAGCTAAGTCAGAAAATAGTAAAAACAAAACAGAACAGAAAACAAAACAAAACAGCACAAAAAAGCTAGAAGACAGAGAACGTGGAAGATTTGGGAGAGAATTCTTTTTCTTTGAAGGCCTCTAACACCAAGAAATAGAAGACAGCTTGAATAAGATCTGCAGCATGACATAGCCCTGACCCTCAAATATCAGACTTAATATTCTCATTTTGCATTTCATAAGCTTCTACAAGTTTTCAAAAGAAAGCAAGCATAGCTTTTTCCTCCACATTAAATGTTTGGCCATGAGAATATGCCCAGAGGAATCCACAGGTTTTATTTACTCACACAAGCAAAGGGAGAAAGCTGAGCTTATTGATTAACAAGTTAATATGTTGTAACCCAGCCAGCAGCTGGCTCTCGTAGAATTGCTTTGCTGTATATTGAAAGAACAAAAATCAAAATGTGGTTTCTCTATATAGGATGCATCTAGTAAAATATAAGATTACAGAAAATAATTCTATCTTCCTAAAAGAACATTGGCCATATGTGTTTTACTCATTTAATTAAACAAGTTGGCTTACGCAAGTGTAATTAGATGGCAGACCTGAATGTTTCTGGAAGAGACCATGGAAATTTAGGCCCCTGGGTCAATGATAGGGTGTTATTTTGGAAAATGTAAGATAGGAAAGTTCAAGCATCCTTCTTGAGAGCTCATACTTTTTAAGCGATTGTCGAGAGCCAAAGACCCATGTGTTGCATTGCCAGGATGTGTTCTAAAGGAGAGTGTGCAGAATGTTCGTTTCCAGAAATGACAATTGGAGTATAGCAGTCTCATCATGGAGAGAATCTTAACAAGGAGGAGGATGTTTAGTAGTTGATATTGTTTTCATTCACGGTGTTGGACACTCTATCCTATCTTTTTTCATGTCACATCCATTCTACCACATTACCAAAGGAAGAAAAATTTCATTCTTTTGTTTCTAAACTAAGGAGTTTGCCTTTATCATTTAAGATTCTGCCAAATGCCACCACGCTGCCTAGAGGCTCAGCCCAGATTGTAGAGCCGAGGGGAGAACACCAATTGTTGAATATCAACGCTAGTATTTTGTTCTTCCTCAGCTACACTAGCTTCCTGCCACAAAACAGAAACCTTCAGTCGAGTAGACAGGTTTCCAGATGTCTCGTGGTCTGGAACACTGCATCCCTCCAACCAGTCATAAGGGACTTTATGGTAGGTGGATTAAGGAACCGTGTATCTGATACATACATTACCCATTTTATCATAACATCATGACTTAGAGATTAAAATGTGATACTAGAAATAATGTTTTCTACTTCTTTCTTAAATTAGTAGCAACTGAGGTTTTAAAAGCATTTAAGCAGCCATCTAAGGTAAAACAATTGGAGAACATAAAAGTGAAAATAAATCAAGGCCACATGGAAACAATTGTCCAAAGGACTAATGGGTCATAATAAATCAGCTTCCATGACCATGAGACCAGCAGAACTAGATGATGCCCAGCTCTTGCTTGCTGACTGCTCTGAAAGAGATTCCAGCAGAAGAAGGTCTGGAGAGAGTGGGATAAGAAAGTGAAACGAAGCTCAAAATCATGCAAATAACTAGACATACTCGTCTGTAAGGACTAATAGAGACCTCACATTGTGATCTTTTGACACGATTCAAGCCTGGAGCTGAAGTCCCCATCCTAGCTTAACTTTCAACCCAAACTAGACAGACCTATGTGGTGCAGAGTAACACTATAAGATAATGAAGCTCTGGTCCGTGCTTACTCATCACAACCCTGTAGGCCAGTGTAGAACTGCCCGTGTGGCGTTCTGAGACTGCGATGCCTTCCCACGGAGCTGCTGCTAGCTCCAAACTACTGACCTTTTGGTTTGCAGCCCACCTTGTAACCGCTCTACCAAGGACAGACAGATGAAAAGGCTAAAACTGATAGGAAATGGAGAGAGCTGCTACATTGTGGGATTGGAATCACTATCGCAAAACCAATTCTGTGTGAATAGTTGAATAGAAAATCAATTTACTTTATACTTGTGCACTGAAATAGCAATCCAAACGTTTATTTTTTAAAAAAGAAGAAATCAATTTTAAAATTGGGCAGCAGATTCAATTTAGAAAAAGATTTTAAAATCTCCATCACAAGACTCAAGTAGGAATTAGAACATTATATCAGCTAAAAATAATTATGATTCAACTCGAAAAAGTCACATCAAATGTTTCTATCTTAATAGACAGTGTATTGTTTAATTTGTTGTTCATTTTACAAGACAAATACCATATACTCATAATCAAGTTCCCTAGAGAGAAGCAAAACCGGCGACACATATATGCATTTAGAAAGAGATTTAGATCCAGAAACGGCTCACACAGTTGTAGCAGTGGGTAAGTCCCATCTAGTTCAAGTCTGTGGGTCAGAGATAAGTGAAGTTTCTCCTAAATCCTGTAGTTACAGGGGCTGACAAACAGGCAGCAGGAAGGCCATGTGCTAGAGTACATGGGGCTGAAGGAATCCAAGGTTGGCAGTCTGCTGATGGCTACTGGGACTGTCAGGCAAAATAAGAGGTGGTCAGCAAACCAGATACAAGACCCAGCAGTAGAAGGGCAATGAGCGTCTGCATGCTAGCAATCTATACTAAGAATGGGCCACATCCGAAAGAAGCCTCCTCCACTGGATGAAGACTGTGACCAGATTAAGGAGACTCTACTCCACCCTACTCCTCCCACAACTGGGTGCCTGCTTTACAGAAGATCCCACCACACGGTTGGCCATATTATGTTATATTAGATCACGAGAGAATCCTGGCCCACCCATGTTGACATAAAACCTATCACATCTAGTCTTTGCCTAATAAGATTACTTAGTGAATACACGCTCGGCTGTGATTCAAAAAGTCTGCAACCACCAATCATTCTGTGGGGGAAAGATAGTGTTTCTACTCCTGTAAACAGCCTTAGGAACTCACAGGCAGTTTTACCCTGTCAGAGAGGGTGACGGGAGTCGGCGTTGACTCGATGGCAGAGAGATTGGTTTTCTCTGGTTAATTTGCCTAATACTTCATGCTGCGCAGTCAATCTCCAAATTAGTTGTGAATTAGGTAGCACTGTTCCCGTTTTATATAATAAAGTGGAATCTTAGAGGATTTCAGAGATATACCCCCAAACAAAAGAAAAGTATGTAAGTGAGAAACCCAGAGCTAGAACCCAGGTCTTCTGCTTTTTCATCAACGGCATTCTACTACGCCACAAGTGACTCACTTAGTCCCTGCGAAAATGTGATGGAGTTCACAGAGGGTCAATTAAGGAAGAAGTGGAAATTTCTAAGACTCTAATAATTTATAACCAAATAATTAGCAATGGCTCTCTAAGATCTTGAAATCACTAATGACTTGATTTCTAATTATTGTACTCCACTTATCTTTGCACCTCCCTCCCCAGGTTACATTACAGAGACTGTCCCAGGACCTGTAATAAAATCTCTCTGTCAGCAAGACCCAATGATAGACATGACAAAAGATATCTCGCTGGTTAGTGAGGCTGGCGCTTTCCAGACTTTTATTAGACTTCAGAGATCGTCTGGTTTCTGGAGTTAAAATCATTCAAAAATTTAAATATTGAGTAGAAAACATTTCTCACCTTGATCTGTATATTTTGATGACATTTAGACTGATTAGTAGTTTGAATTATTATTAGTTAGGTCAAGCCTTACAAAAATAATCAAAGTCAGAGGAAAATTAGATTTGTAACCAAAAATAAACAAAAGAAATAAGAGGAAACTAAAATCTTCACAGTCAAATTAAATGGCATTTTGTGCCACTAACCATTGTCTTTCATCAAAGAAACGATTTTTATTGTTCTGGTTTTTTTTGTTACTCTAAAAATATATTGAATAGAATGTTTGAAACTATTTAAGATGATGCTGGTAAAGACATTGTAAATAACTGAGAGAATTGGTTGTTTGTTGTGATCAGACTACAAAAATCTCTTTACTATGGATGTTTGTTTTCCAACTAAAAGATAAAATGTCATCTCAGGAGAGTAATTATCTGCTCTTAAAATTAATCTTGAATAATGTGAACATTTTAAAATGTTAATTTAATTTTTTTAATTTATATATATATATTCCAATATGTGAATGCAAAAATCTTCATACATATTCATAAATAGGTCTTTTTTAAAGTTTCCAGGCAGAAGTGGGAACTGATCAGTGTAAGATATGAAAATAATAATAATTTATAATTTATCAAGGGTTCACAAGGATGGAAGAGTGTGGGTAGGAGTGAAAAAGAGAGGAGCTGATACCAAGGTCTCAAGTAGAAAGAAAATGTTTTGGAACTGATGATGGCAACATATGTACAAATGCATTTGATACAATTGAAGTATGCATTGCTCTAAAGGCTGTAAGAGCCCCACGATAAAATAATTTATTGAAAAATTAACAAATTTGAACACATAGGGAAATGCAGGACTAAGTATTTTCTCTTTCCGAAGAAATAATGAGGAAATAGAGACACATGTGTGACTCTAAAATGAGATCATGTGAAGGATTTTTAAAAGATGGATTTTTGAGTCACTTCCTAATAAAGCGTCAGATTACCTAAAATAAATAAATAAATAAATAACAGGGTGCTATATATCAAAATTATGGAATAAGAGCATGTAAATTTTTTGTTATACATGTACTGATTATCAGAAAGATACCGTTATAACTGAGGTGACTCTATTTTCTTCATTGTTTCAAAATGATTATAAAATCATTTTAACTCTCTTTGTGGTAGACTCTGTAATGTTGCTGAATAGCTTCATCCACTATTTAACGTGACATTCCTACATAAATGTAGGAAAATCATACATCCCATTGTCAGTATCTTTATTCACATAAATTTACCACCTCTTTCTTTCTTTTATCCCTGAATCATCAAAAGAAGTTTTTTATGTGAATTGGCAATCTAGTGCTTGTTTGTTGAATTTGGTCAGTTCATGCTGGTGCCTTCTACTTGATTTCAATAAAACAACGTTTCAGCCAAGGCGCAGGGCACACAGCCATTACAAGGTCATTGGACTAGCGTGAGCATCACATATAATTAAAAAATGCTGAAGTCCCCTCTGCCACTCATTTTTTAACTTTTTGGAAATGGGTTTTTTTTTTGGTGAGAGTAAATTGCTTGATGGATGGTCCTAAACAGGAGTTATGTGAACTCTGGCCTTTGTGTGATAGAAAACATTTTTTTTCTTTTTTGAAAAACACCATCTCAAATAATCCATCATGAAACAATCTTTCAATTTATCTGTTGTGACTCCAGTCATCTTGCACCAACATAAATGTGTCTCAGTTATGTTCGTCCTAGTTCAGATGAGATTTTGGATTTGGCAATTCAACCAATACTTGCCAGTTGGAACAAGGCCTTCTTGAGCTAACAACACCCCCATTTAACATCCAGGCCCAGATACAGGACGCACTATTTGTTGTACTTGCGTGGGATCCTGCGTGAGAGCACAGCAGATGGGGAAATGCTCTATAGCCAGATCCATGCTGGAGCAAGAGCCCAGTGAGAGGGCTTACTGTGGGTCAGGTTATTCTGAAGGATCTTCAGGTCATCTGGTCATGCCTACACCATCCAATTATCTGCAAAGATGTCATTGCAGCTTCAAAGTGGGCAATATGCGTTCTTTGTGGTTCTGTGTGGTCACAGCGGTCACTAGGTGAGACCCAACAGGAGGAGGATCTCGGTGAGTCTGCACAGAGAAAACTGCCTATGATCACGGCATCTATTTTAGGCACAGCAAATATTGCCTTTCTGTTTGGGCTGTGGTTTCATGACCCCGAAGTAGCCCAACAGTGGATATGCAAGTTATTTGATGATTTAAAATATTTTCCTCAATCACTTACTATCCTTTCAAATAGAATAGCGTGGACAATCTGTTTGCAGTTTCCCGCTCTGCCCTCCACCCCCCAGCTAAATGGATGATGATTCTAGAACTCTGTGTTTACTATACACCTGAATTCCACTGTGGTGAGGATTTGGGAGATGCATATTCCAAGAGTGGACTCCAAGTGGCACTCTGGCAGATGACAAAGAATACAAGTGTCGTTCGCTTTTACATACATTTACAGGCAGCCATGGCCCTAGCCCTTTGGGAATCCTAGCAAAATGAGGGAAACAAGAAAGAACTGCAAATGCATCCAAAAGCAACACATCCAAATAGAGCCACAGTCAGGAGCTCCAAATAAAGAGTGCTCTACTGAATACTGAAAGCTAAACAAGAAAAACAAAGTCTTCAATTTCTCAGAGCCCCCAGGGCTGAAGATCTGATTAACCATTAAAAGTTGCAGTGTATTTCAGAGCTATCCAGCCTTCCCATCCATGAGGTGTTAGTTGTTGAGACAGTGATTCACCAAACAATACCACTCCCAGCCAAATCCGTTGGTAGCCAGCAGGTCTGCAAGTAGTTCCTAAGGACTGAGGCAGGACCCAAACAGAACATCCATGGATTCCAAATAAATGGGCAAATTCAAAGATCTGCAAAGGAAATGGAATCATTTCATCCTTGACACCAAGACTACTAGGTTTTAGTTGGGAGAGAAATAATTATTTTAAATCAAGAAAAAAATTTTTAAATTCTTTTAAAAAGTACCATCAATGACTGTACATTTGGCAATTAAGTACCTTACTGATTTACCTGAGAACTCCTTTGAGTTGCTTTGCGGTCAATTCCAACTTACAGAGACACTAAGCATTCGCCCCCTTAATGGAAGGTCAATGGTTTGAATCCACCAGTCACTTTGCAGGGAAAAAAAAAAAAAAGGTCGTCTGCTTCCATAAGGATTCACAGGAAAGGACGGCAGTTTATGGGTTCGGACTGGCAAACATTCTGTTAGAA
The DNA here is from genome assembly GCF_050624435.1 of Tenrec ecaudatus. Classification (NCBI taxonomy): domain Eukaryota; kingdom Metazoa; phylum Chordata; class Mammalia; order Afrosoricida; family Tenrecidae; genus Tenrec; species Tenrec ecaudatus. Next base: position 114,630,708 of record NC_134532.1, read on the forward strand.
GTTGGGCACTGTGCTACCGCTGTGCCACCACTGTGCTATCAAGAGATTGGGGGTGTAGTAAGTTTGATTTTACCCTAGAAATAGCACAGAGACACAAATGTGTTTAATCGCAGACTGTGACTACATGGTGGTTTTTTACCAATCATGGCCTCTCAGCCAAATTCACTGCCATCAAGTCAATTCTAAGTCATAGTGACAGAACAAAGCACAGAACTAACTACTCCCGTGGATTTCTGAGGTTGTTGATCTTTACAGAAACAGAAAGCTTTGTCTTTCTCCTGGGGAGAAGCTGGTGTGGAAATGAGGTCCTGTGGTCTACAGCCCAGCTAGTAATCCACTACACTACCGTTGTGTAAGTGAATATTGTGTAAGTGAACTTTGGATTTAAATATCGGTCCTCCTTACAGGAAGGGAGGAGTCCTGGTGGCTGTGTGGGTTATGTTCTGGGCTGCTAAACATAAGGTCAGTGGTTCAAACCCAGAGTATAAATATGAAGCTATATGCTTCCCAAATATTTATAGCCTCTATAGCATTACTATTGATTGAAGCCAACTCAACTATATGCCAGAGGCTTTTTGTCTCGGGCTTATGGGGTTTGTTTGTGTTTTAGTTATGGTTGGGGAATCTCTGGGTGTTGCAAACAGTTGATATGCTCAGGTAGTAACCCAAAGGTTGGTGTTTTGAATCCTCCCAGAGGCCCCTGGAACTCTACTTGTGAAAAATAAACCATTCAAAATTCAACAAAGCACGCAGTTCTACTCTGACATACAGAGGGTCCCCATGAGCCAGAATTGGTTCGATAATAGCCTGGCTTTGTGTGAAGTAAAAGAAACCAAAGACACTTCAGCAAAGAAATTGCTTAACATTTCTGGCATATGGTTTCTTATTGAAAATAATTGATTGTGTCTTCTCATAATTCAGGGCTTGAAAGCTAGCACAGTATGGGGATTAGTTTTGAAATCAGTGTCGCCTTTGAGAAGGACCTAGGAAATTGGCATTGCTTTCTATATCATACCAAAGAGATCTTACCCAGGCAAATCTGAAAGTAATGCCAAGGTTATTTCTGTGCTCGCACTGCTGAGACCTTTGCCCAGGCACAGTTGCCAATCCATTAGCACCATGAGGAAACCATATAACATCAATTTTAACCAGTTTTGCTCTCTTTGAGTGGCCGGAATCTAAAGGAGACTGAGCAGGAAATAAATATCAATGTATGACATCAGCAAATGTGTTCAAGATTGCAACTAAATAAATACACTGGGATTTCCACCAACAGTGGAAAATATTTGGAGGGGTTTCTTCATATTTAAATTTGATTTTGTCAGTCATGCGAGTGTGTTGGAACAGAAATTATATCATCTAGGATACCAGTTGTCAAACTTATTTTTAAGATATGCCTCTATGTGCATGATTTTTAAAGAAACCTCAAACAAAATACCCAAATGTTTTCTAGGGGAGCCCTGGTGGGGTGGTGGTTATGTGTTTGCTGAAATCCATCAGCAGTTTGTGAGAGAAAGACTGGACTTCCTATTTCCATAAAAGTTAGTCTCAGAAACCCACGGGAGGTCACTATGAGTCAGCGTTGACTCTATAGCACCAGTTCATTCCAAAAACCATCAGCGGAGAGCTGGAGACAAGTTTTCTCAATGATGCACTTGCCATAGGGTGCTTTGAAAAAATTAAGGTGAATATGCCTGCCAGGTAAAACTGAAAAAATAATCTTGAAGTCAAATTTTTAACCCCACTTAAGTGGTCATCTTCGCCTATTACTGTGGCTTTGAAACAGGTTTATGGGATTGCTGTCCCATATAAAACAGTAGTTTTGGGATGGATCAAGCATTTTAAAGAAGATCAAGAAACCTCAAAGCTGAACAAAGACTGTTATCCTTGAGAGTAGCTGGAGAAGAAATTGTGGCTAACCACCAGAAATTGGAGGAAGAAGAACACAGACTTGCCCTTGAAGCAATAGCTAATAAAGTTGGGATCTCACATAGTCTGCCATTTTCAAATTTCAGCAAATATCTTGACCTCAGCAAGTTTTCTATTTAATGAGTGCCAAACATGTGTACAAAGATGAGACAGCTCAACGATCTTATCTTCCTATCGGTCTTTTAAGCACAATCTTAGCTCATGAAGATGATTTTATGTGACAAATTACAACCAGAAAGGAGTCTTGAATTTATCAATATAATCCAGAGATAAGATCCAATAAAATAGTGCCTTTCCAGGGGATTTGCTGGGCCAACTAAATTCGAGGAAGAGAGAGCAGCCCTATTTTCTGGGATTTCAAAGGAATAATCATGATAGGATTTTTGAAAGACATAGAATGATCACAGGGCCTTATTATGAAAAAGCTTTAAGAAAACAGATAATGGCATTGTTGAGAGAAAGGCCAGGAGTACTGCACCGAGGAATTTTTTTGCTATCACCACATGGTACCTGGTTCGTTTCATTGGGAACTGTTACCCCCATCACCCCCCAGTCCTGTTCTTGCCCCTTCAGATTTCTTTTTGTTCCCCAAACCCCAAACAATATTTAAAAGGAACTTGGTTTCAATCCCTTGAAGATACTAAACACTGCCATTTTGATGTGATATGAATGGATGCGTTCAGAATTCTTGGGGTAAAGGTGAATTTTCAAAGAAACAAGCAAACAAAAACAACCCAGTGGCAATGAGTCAATTCTTAAGAGTTAGAGAGATGGAAATACAGTCTTTGGAAGTGCATAGACCTAGATGGAGGATCTGCTGGGAAACAATACTTTGCTAGTTTGATTTTGGGTAGACAACAGTGTCCGTAATTTCGTGGCACGCTGTGGACTTGTCCTTGCAGGCCCGACACTGTGAAGTGAAATCGGAAGACGTGATCATGTTGGAGCGCTGCCTTCTGAAAGCCTAGCTTGCTTGTTTCCGTGCCTTAGTGCCCTACCTTATCATAAACCCCGCACAGGCAGAAACTATGTTTAATTTGTTTTCTGGTTATATTCTAAGAACTTTGCATGTCTGACAATACATTTAAAGGAAGGGGAAAACAAGGGAGGCGAAGAGGAGGGAACGAAAATCTTCCATCTTAAAGGAAAACATAAAGAATGACCATACAATCCCCCCCCCCCACACAAAGAAACAAACTCACTGTCCCTTAATCACTTCTAACCCACAAGGACCCTCTGGGGCTGAGTGGAACGGCCCCCGGAGGTTTCTGAGGCTGTACTTCTTCACGGAAGAAGAAAGCCTCACTCTTCCCCAGAGGAGCAGGCCGCGGTTTCCAACTGCAGACCTCATGATTTGCAGGCCAGAGTGCTCCGCACTGCAAATGTAAGGGCGTCTGCATTCATTAGCAACTGTCTACCCTGCGTAGTGAGAGGTGTGTACTTTATCTTGGAGACATGATTAAAAAATAAACAGAACATAGCTCACCAACCTGTTCGCGTAGCACTTTGTACGTTTACGTGCGACAAGATTCACACTTTGCTTCAATGTCTAGTGGTCGTATGTTGGGCTGCAGTCTGCAAGGGCAGCAGTCGGCAACCACCAGCGGTTCTGGCTCCAGGGGAGAAAGACTGGGCTGTCCACTCCGGCCGAGAGTTACTGGCCTGGAACCCCCCGAAGGGCATTTCTACCCTGTCCTGTGCCCCATGGAGTCACTGAGTCTGCATTCACTCGATGGCAGTCAGTTTGGCTTTGGTTTTTGCCTCACGCCACCAGATTACATACACATAAAAGTTAACTCCTGCCTATTCAAAATTGTTTCCATCGCATGTAGCACGACAATTTCTCAATAGGTATTTGATGAGTTCTCCTTGTCTTGCCTTACAGAGGACTTTTGAAGTAAAAGATAACCTTTAATTACAATGTTTTTATTAAAGCAGCATCATTGAATAATTTATTTATTTTATGTAGGATTATGCACGTGTATTTTTTATTTAATTCACCACATTCACCATAATAACGTGTCCATTTGCATAGTATTCATTGGAAGTTTCAAAAACACCGTGGATAGTTTTTTTGTAATTGAGGGGACTTGGAAATCAATAAAATATCAAAAAAAAAATACAAAGCCCAAATCATGAAAATGGCTATATAAACTTAGTAGAAAAAGAAATCATACCTATATAAAATGGTACTATGAAGGCTATTTAGAAATATTTAAAATATGTTTATTTTAAAATAGTTACATAATGTTTCTATAAAACATCAAAATATGTTTAGTTTTTAAAAGAGGGTACACCTATTGCACAATCATCCAAAGTTTCTCTGACTTTGGCAGTGTGCTAACTTAACTGATGGTCGGTTGATCTGTAGAATGAAAAGCACATTCTCTTTTGAGATGATATAAATGCATTGACTGATTCAAATACATTTTATTTTGGTTATCCATAAATGAAGTTATTCAAGGTACTTTATCTTTGGACTTAGAAGAATAGCGATTTCTTCTTGAGACAGATTAAATTAAATGTGATTACTTATTCCGAGTATAAAAGGAAAAGAAACCAACATGTTTAAACGTTTTATCTGATAAATATTCTGAAAGTGTTGCTTTTTTTAGGGGGGGGGTAGAGTTTTATTGCATCTGATCCCTTTTCCTCATTTGTGTGTTACAAGAGAACATTGAGCCAAGTCAGTTCCCAAGGTGCCTCCGGAAAATGGCCTTTCAACTTTTAAAATCCATCTCTAGTCACCAACATGCATAGCTCCATCTGTTTATCAGCACTGTGGAGTACAAAGCAGGCTCATTGCATTTTGGGTTTGCACAAACACACACAAAAATCATAAGGAATATCTATATCTTTGAAAGACAGGCTAGAATCCCTAAATTAATTTTGAGAAATTAAAATAACCAATACGTGAAAAGTAGGCAACTAAGAGAGGAAAACAAATGAATGACATGGTTCTAGATTAGGATAAACAAGTTTTCCACAAAGTCTATGAAGTGTCACTCTGAATCATTAGTGGACATGAATCAACAGCACATTGCCATTCTGTTTAAAGCCCAGCAAGCTAGAGGAATGCACTAATAATACATTCCACGCGTGAGTCATGAAGTAATGGCCCCACTGGGCCTGGGTCAGGCACTTATTAGAGACCTACAGCCAGTTCGAAGTGCAGAAAGCAGAGACAAGTAGAAAAAGTTGGAGACGAAGAAGGGGGAAAAAGCAATTGAAAGATGAAAAGTTCACTTAAAATTGTCTTTGAGGAATCGCAATTCATAGAGAGGAGCTTTCAAAAGTCACTTTTCTAGATGTTCATATGCTTACATGCTTTTCCCATTAACTTCGTTCTTATGTAAGAGATTTTTCCATCTTCTCTTGGGTCTATTGCCTCCTTTTTGAAAACATGGATTAAAACAGGGCTTTTTCAGTTTTGTTTTCTTTTGCTTTGTTTTTTTCTTTAGGTGCGAATGGTAGGAGAGACAAATGTAGACGCTAACTCTGGATCAGTTTAATATAAATGTTGCATCACCATCTGTAGAACATTTATTATTGGTAGCAAAACTTAACAAAATGCATTTCTCCTGTCAAAATTGATTTATTTTCTTATATCCCCTTGTCTTATTTAATAGCATCTCTGGGCATTCACTCGCCCAAGACTTTCAAGGAGCCTTTTTTACTTTGCTTCTTCCTGGCAACCTTATTCAATAGACTATGACGTTCCATCGATTCCATCTCCATGGTGTTTCTCAATCAACGCCCTCCTCCCCATTCTTCCTGCTGCTATCTTCACCCGGGGCCTAACCCTCTTTTTGTGTGTGTGTGCAAACATTGGACTATTTCCATAGATACCTAACTGCATATCTAACGTTGGTCTACATCTAATCAACGTTAATATCCAAACTGCATACCTGATTATATCCCTCCTTTGCTTAAAGACTTAAGTTGGCTCTATGCTTCTAAGAGAAAGAGGAAAGATTTGAAGCACAGCTCTGCGTTTCCTGACCCTTTTATGGCTCCATGGATTTACTATGCTTTTGTTTTTTTTCTTTTTCTCTCTGACCGAAATGCCTCCACCTCCTCTTCTACCTCCTGAACTCTTTGGTGATGCATTTTCAAAGCTCATAGCAAATGTTACATCTTCCCAAGAATAATCATGAAATCTCTGCCAAAAATTTAGATTGGATCCTTACTTCGAGGCACACTTGTGGTTTTTGTCTTTATAGCACTTATGTTGCCATGCTAGTGTCTCCCCAGCCAAGATGTATGCCACCTAAAAAACAAACATGAATTTCTGTTATTATTATGACATCAGTATATCACACACAATGCCCGGCAACAGATGCCAAAAAAAACAAATGGGTCCTCCCAGACTGGAGATGCCTTAAATGAACACTGGCCATCCTCTAATCATGGTGTGTGCATCTTTCTTTGTGAAATGAAATTTTAAAATATGAGCAAGTTAGTATTAACCACTTACCAAGCATTTCATTGGTTAACTCTCTTGAAAGTTTCTTTGTCTAAGCTGTTTCTGAAAATTATTATTATTATATAAAACCCACTGTCATATGAGTTGATTGCAACTCATAGCAACACCAGAGAATTATTCTCTAGGCATTAGGAGACTAAATATTTATGGGAACATACAGCCTCATCTTTTTCTCCCATGGAATAGCTGTTGGGTTTGAACCACTAACCTTGTGGGAACCGTGCTTACCCCACTGCACTACCAGGGCTCCTTTCTTATCATAGAACTTGGGTTTTTTTTAAGTTACAGGGTAATTTAGAAACATGATTTAATTTTTATTATCTCTCATCTGCATCATAAGATCGTAGTTTGGGGAAATTGTCATCATTTCAGTCACATCTGTGGATCTGGTGAAAGCAATGCAGAAATATCTAGCCACATAAAATCTATATGGTGTTCTTCTTAATGTGTATAGGTAGGTAAATACGTAGATACATAGACAGACAGACTTTGGCAGAATTCACAAATCCATCTGCCAGCTAACCACCCAAATTTGAACACTAATTCTAATGTGCAGGAAAAAATTTTCTTAAATTGTTTCACAAACCTCTAAAAATACCTCAAGCAACAACTAGTCCATAATGGCAAAATTTATCAAAATTACAATACAATATAGAAATTAGTCTGTCCACAAAATCAAAAATAAAAACTGCTTTCAATGAGTGGACTGTTAATTTTGCAAACAGGCAAAGCAAAATAAATAAAATTTTAAAAGGAAGAAAAGATAGAGAAAAAAAGCAAAGTCCCCACCAAACCTTACCTTCTAATTGATTCCAACGTATGGTGATCCAAAAAGATGAAACTGACTCAGTGTCCCCGAACAACTAAGGACAGAGGAGAACCGTCCTCTACAAGCCACAGCCTGTCCTCTCTTTCTCCCTCTGAGCTGCTGGGGAACTCAAACCGCCAACCTCTTCCTCAGCAGCCTGAGCACTTACCCACTAAGCTACTAGGCCTCCTTGAGTGCAGGGCTCTAAATTCTTAGGGAAAAAGTAAAGCTCTTTAAATTGATGAATTATATATTGTTTATAGTAATCATACCCATTCGGTTACATACTGATTTAATTTTTAATGTACTAAAAACTGTGAACTATTAAAAAATAAAATAACCATCTGTATAATAATAATGCATCTACTGAAAGCTTACAGCCCTGGTGATGTAGTGGTTACATGTTGGGCTGCTCACTGCAAGGCTAGCCGTTCAAAAACACCACTTGATCCTTGAGAGAAAGACAGGGCTACCTACTTCCAAAATGATATCATGCAGATTCTAATGACAATTCTAATTACAATAAGCTGTGTATATACGATTTTAAAAAGGATTTTATGACATTAGAGGCTACGTGTTCCATATGATTTCTAACACTGTTTTTCCCCAGTTTGGGGAGCAATGGTACTTTTTCTTCTGTGTTAATCTATTGTTTTCCAGAGGAAGCTCTATTTTTAAAGTCTCTTCAGGTACATGTACACTTCTATGAGGAAAGGATACTGTTCTTAGTAATTTGAGGAATGATGTGTTTTTAACAACATTTCAGAGTTGGAGCTCTGTAGTAGCCATATGGAATGAGTAAGTTGGAAAAAAACGTAGGTTCTTAATTTATTAGGTGACAATTTTCTATTGAATTCTGAATTTAGTACATTGTTTTCTCTATTTTGTATTTCAAATCTAAGAAATCTCAGTCCATTCTTCCTAGACGGGACTCCTTAACACTTAGACCAGTTGCATTCATGAGGCTAACAGTATTTGGCTTTGATTTCATAGAGTTATTTCCAGCAAATATTTTAAGAAGGATGAAAACCAATGAACCTTTCATTACAATCCAGTTATACTAGTGGGACCTCAAGGAGAATCAGGGTGAGTAATTTGGCCTTGGGGTGGAAGGGAGGCATCTTGGGAAATGCGTTACTTGGTGAAGACCACTAGTAATAGTTCCTGTTCCCATGGAGAGGTCTCCCTGACTTCGCAAATATGAGATTTGATTTAATGTGACACTATGGAACTAAAATAGTACTCATTTCTGGGATTAATGATTTACTAAACTATAAATAACCATAATTTCTCAGAAAAGTCTCTAAAATAGCAAAACTAAACAAAGTGTATAAAGGAATCTTTTCCTCTAAGAAATATACATAAAATATTTTCCACTCCCCTGCTTTTAAAATGTAAACACAATTAATAAAAATGTGAAAAATACTTATTGACCAAGCTTCAGAACTGTGTTTTCTACACTTTTTGTTTGTCTGTTGAATTGTGGCATCCATGCATGTTAAAAAATGTACAAATCTTAAATGTAGAGGTGGACAGATTTTAATGTCGTGAACTTGCCTGTGTAACCACCACTTATGTCAACAGAGAAAACATCACTGTTAGAGTCCATTGCTGTAGGATTGACTTCTACTCATAGGGGTTTCAAAGGAGTCCAAATACAGATAAATTCCATAGTGTTTTCAATGGCTGGTTTTCTTTTCCCTAGAAATAAAATACTAAGCCTTTCTTGCAAGGAAACAATGGATACATTAGAAATTCCATTTTTTCAGTTACCAACCGGACAATAGATGTTTGCATCACTCCAAACTGCACACATTACCAACCGACCCCCTAAAACCCACTGCTGCTGACTTGGTTTCATCTCATAGCAACCCTATGGGACAGGGGAGACGTCTCCACCAGAAATCGTTATAGGAGCAGACAGCCATATCTTTCTCCTGCAGAGCAGCTAGAAGGTTTGAACTGAGATCTGCTGCCCACTGTCTAACCCAGTGTGCCATCACCACGCCCCATGGCTTTGCCACGCCCAAATCCAGACTCACCCTACACCCCAGTCATCACCATCCTTGCTAATAAGTTAACCACCATTTTGTGACAACTACTGAATTCCTATTTGTTTGTGTGGATATTTGTTTGTTGTTTCAGCAGGAGTGGCGAGATATGTAGTCCTTGTGCCCATTCACCCACAAAAGTCAGAAGAGATGACACATTAAAACTGCAAAGTGAAAATGGAAAGACTTCAACTCGCTTACTTGGAAATGTCCTTAGATTTCCTAGAAAGGGATGCTGTGGTTGGTAATGTAGGGGGTCGGTGAGAAAGAGGAAAAACCTGGAATGGGATGAACTGAAACAATGGACTCAAACATACCAAGGATTTTGAAGATGTGGTATAAGTGGAACGTTTCTTTAATATTTAAAAGATTTTATATAAAAGATTATATATATATATATATATATAAGATCTCCATGTGTTGGAGTCTGTTCAGTGATACTGAGAAGCACCATCCACCAAGGCCCCAAGGATTTCCCTCTCTGTCTTAATCCAGCTCAGTCAGTGCTCTTCCGGAGGAGGATTCTGGAGTCAGCCATGATAGCTTTGTCAGTGTGTTCCACTCTGTTTATTTTTAACAGTTGCATACAGTCATCAGGAACCCCAAGCTCATTATCATTTCCCTTACAATCATACTATATTTCTAATTTCATAGATATTTTGCCATTACCTGGAGGACATTTGCCATCTGAAGGACATTTCCAACATTTTAAAAAGTGAGGTTTATGTTTTCTTAAATGGGTGGTGTTTATTACGCATTCAATTTTGGGAGAAAATTATCAGCCTGTTCATCATATTAGTTTGATTGAAATGGTTTTTATCTCAATTTTGCTAAAAAAGTAGGAGATTCACATATTCAACCATCACTACTTCTGAAAGTCTTTCCAAAGTGAGTTTATTTTTTATTGTCTCCCAATGCCCTAGTATTTCTGTGGGTTAAATATTTGGCCTATCAATTTCATATCACCATAATCAAAATGTGTTTCCTGTCTTGACCACAGAGCTTATAAGTAGAAGCTTCAAGTAATAAATGTAAGTAGGAATGCGTATTTATCTATAAACCATCATGATAAACTGCTGTAATAAACAGCACAGATGTTTTTCCATTAGCTTGATACAGTATTTTGAAATTGTTTTGTAAATCCTGTTGCTTTTGTGGTTTAATTTCTGTAAGACAGATGTGAAAATTTGTAGCCAAAGAACTCTAATATGATCCTTCTAAAAGAAAATAGTGATTCCATGAGGGTAGGGAAAGTGAGGGACGAAAGAGGAATCCTATCATAATGATCGATGTGTAACCACCCTCCCACCCAGGAAGACAAACAACTGAAACGTGGGAGAAGGGAACAGTGACCGGTGTGATATGAAAATAATAATAATTTATAAATTATCAAGTGTTCATGAGCAAGGGAGGGGGGAGGAAAAATGAGAAATGATACCAAGGGCCCAAGTAGAAACTGTTTTGAAAATGATAATGGCAACATGTACAAATGTGCTTGACAAAAGAGATGTATGGATTGTGATAAGGGCTTTAAGAGCCTCGAATAAAATGATTTTTTTAAAGAAAGACAAATTAAAGAAAATTATCTCAACATGCGTTTCTTTGCCCAATGCATAAATGTTCACATTTCCAATATTCTATTACAAAATTTTCATTTTTCATTACTATTTTTTCAAGTTAGTGTAACAGATTTTTTACTGATTTTCATTACCTTTTGTTTTGCAAAGTTCTGATTCTCCCCTCTCGCCCTAGGCTCCTTCTTAATATGTCTGGCAAGCAGAAAGGTAATTGGATCAAAATTGCACAAAGTCACAGGCCTGCTGATATGCTTCTGAAAGATCCCGGCCTTGAACGTCATATGCAGCAGTTCCATTCTACATCAATTGGATTGTCCTGAGTTGGAACTGATGCATCAGAAACTGACAACCTCGTCGGTGAAATTAGTAATGAGGTGTCCAAAGGGTTGGAATACAGCTCACTAGAAATGCTAATTATCTCCTCTCTGCTATTGCTCTTCACTATCTTATTACTAGTCCTCCATGAAAGGACCCTGTTGGTGCAGTGGGCTTTCTGATTTTATAAATATAGTGAGTTTGGGGTAACTACAGGGTCAGTTCTACTCTGTCCTATAGAGTTACTACGAGCCAAAATCTACTCAATCGCAGTGTTTGATATTGTTTAGACATCTTGTCTGATGAAAAAATTTCAAGCTTGGGACATTAGTATTGAAGAATTCTATGAGAAAATTCTGAGTCATGAAACATCAAGCAAAAGAAACTTTAAAAGAAGATAGAAGGAATACATAGACTCATTATATCAAAAGGAATTAGTTGATATTCATATATTTCAGATAGTAACATATAATCAAGAATCCTTGGTGTTGATGGAAGAAGTCCAAGATTCATTGAAGGTACTGGGGGGAAACAAAAGTGTGAGAGGATACCAATTGAGCTATTTCAACAAGTAGATGCCACAATGGAAGCAGTCACTTTCCACGTAAAGAAATCGAAAGTTAACCAAATAACTGATGGAAAACAAAACTAGTAAACCCCTTGCCATTGAGTTTATTCTACCTCAGAGACCTTATAAGACAGAGAATTGTTCCCTAGAATTTCCAGATCGTAAATCTTTCTGGGAGCCACATTACATATAAGTAATGTCTTTGCTAAAGACAAATTTTAAATGTTTGTAGCAGTAAATCCACATGGAACTGTCAGAATTCTAGTTGGACTGAAAGAAGATCTGGGACAAGAGATAGCCTTGCTGGAAGTAGAAAATTACAGAGATATTTTTCTATGCTTTGTTGACTGTGCAAAGGCATTCAGCTCTATGAGTTATAACACATTATAGATGCCATTCACAAGAACGGGCATTCCAGATCTCTTCTTGTGCTCATGCAGAATCTGGACATTGCAAAAGAGGAAGTCATTCAAACATAACATGGAAATACTGAATGGTTTAAAAGTATAAAAAGGATTATGTTCTTTCGCCATACTTATACACTCTGCTGAGCAAATAATCTAAAAATCGGAACTATTGGAATAAGAACATAGTATCAGGATTGGCGGGCCAGTCTGTGGTGTGTGTATGGCGTTGTCTGTTATATAGTAGGCTGCTAGCTGCAAGGTTAGCAGTTCAAACATACCAGCAGGGTCACCCAGAGCACACAGGTTCGGCAGAACATCCAGAGAAGAGGGAGAGGGAAAAGGCTGACACCTTTGAGAGACTGGACAATGAAAACCTTCTCGCAATATTATGTTGTAAGATTCACTGCCAGCTGGTGAGTCCAGGAGTTTGGAAGTCACTTGAAATACAAGCACAAGAGAACTGCCTCTTCAAGTGTCATCGGTCCAAATGTTGCAGATGGAGCATTCTTTGAGGATCTTCATTTTCTAAGGGGACAAGACTCAAAAGGAGAAGAAACAGCTGCAAGAACAAATTGTTCCATTAATAATTGGAATGTCTAACATACAAAATATGAGTCCAGGAAAATGAAAAAATTATCACAAATGAAAGAGTGTGCATAAATATAAATATGTTAGGCATTTGTGAGCTGAAAGGGCCTGGAATTAGGTATTTTGAACCAGATGACATTGAGGTTTACTACGAGGAAAGAGGCAAAATCATAAGGTTGGAATTGTATTCATCATCAAAATAAATATTTCAATATCTATCTTAAAGAACAGTGCAGTCTTTGATATGATAATATCTAAATGTCTTCAAGGAAAATCAGTTAATCCAACTATTTTTAAAATTTGCACACTGAAGGCAAAAACTAGTGGTAGAGAAATGTATTAATTCTATGAACTTTTTCAACCTGAAATTTACCAGTCATTCAACCCAGGTTCACTGATAATTTTTGGTGATTGGAATGTAACAGATTTTGGGCAGGGGGGAAGGATCAACATTTGGAAAAGATGGCCTTGTTGATGGAAATGAAATGCAAAGTCACATAATAGAATTGTGCAAGATCAATGGACTTTTCATTAAAGTTTTTTCAACAACATATAGGGTGACTATACTTGGGAACTTGAGCAGATGTAACATAAAGGAATTAATTGACTGCATCTGTGGCAAAAGATCGTAGAGAAGATCAATACCATCAGCCAGAACTTGGCCAACGTTAGAATGTTTGACAGGCAATCAATTGCTCATGTGCAAGCTCAGGATGAAGCTAAAGAAAAAAATTTTAAAGCCTAGAAGAACCCACCTGAATATAGAGACCATCTCAAGAAAATATGTACTTCGTAGAACACTAATAAATGAAGGCCAGATATTTTGGGGCATGATATCAAGAACATTATTCACGAAAAAAGCAAAAGATCATTAAAAATAGGAAGAAAATAGCAAATTGGATATCAGAAGAGATGCTGTCACTTGCCCTTAAACATACCTCAACCATTGTGAAAAAATGAAATGATGAAGTAAAGGAGCTGAATTAAAGAATTCAAAGGAATGCTTGAGAACACAGAGAAAAGTACTCTAACAAACTGTTCAAAGACCTGAAACTAAAGAGCAAAAAGGAATAATGCAATAAATGGAATGGGGGCTAAATCTCACCTCCACTGTCTTCCCTGTTGCCATGAAGAGGCTGTACACACGCACCCACTGTTCATCCTTTTCTACCTATTCCGACACCAACTATTCCTCTCACACTATTTCTCTCTTTCTATGGTGGGCTTGATAATTCATTGCAGTAGCCATACATAACTAACATAATACTCTTGGTCAAATGGATTTATTAGGAAAGTCAATAGGGTACCACACTCAGGATCAGTAAACAGTAAAGATACAGTCTTCAGTGCACAGCAACACCTCTCCTCAGCCAGCAGCCCAGTATCTCCCCAGTACTCAGTTTCACAGCCTCGTGGTCCCTTGGCTTTTGCTCCATGGTCCAGGAAGCCACCCACCTTTCACTCTGACCCACAATTCCACAACCTCAGGAGAAGGTACTCCACAGTCTCAGCATTGCTCCTTGGAGCCTTGTGCAAAAGTCTCTGGGACATCTAGTTTTAATGAAATCTCCCCCCTCAGTCACATGAGAGGATACCCCTACCGCCCGCCCCAAAACAAAAACCCCATAAAATTGTACTTGGAGGAGTGGAGCTTTCATGGTGTGCATTTTTCCTGTAAGGCGGACATCAAGCAACTGGCCCTGAGTTAGTGAGCACAGTGGCATCACCTGGTAAGGTTCTCTCTGGTCACAGTGAAATTTTTGTAAAAGTAGTTTCACTTGAACCTTGTTTTGGAGTTTGGCTGGTATAAGAGAAAAGCATGCAGGTGTGAAATTTTGTTTTCTGCTAAGGAAAATGTCTCAGACGCTGCTCTGATGTAGAACACAGCTTACGAGGAGAGTGCTATGGAGAAAACTCAAGTGTATGAGTGGTTTTATCCTTTTAAAAAAGGTGAAATATCCATTGATGGAAAACCTCATTCTAGAGATCTGTCAACCTCCCAAAAGGATAAAAATGTCAACTCATAGTGCATTTGGAATTCGTTTCACCATGGCAGGCTGTTAATCAAGTTTTCTATTTATAGGTTCTAAAAAGATAGTATAAGAGTGTGTGGCAAAAAGGCCTGATTTGTGGCAGATGGGGGACTGATTTTGCCACCATGACAATGCATCTGCTCACACAGCCATCTCGGTGCTCTAGTTTTGGGCAAAACCCAGGATGCCCCTCTTACCCTATGAACCTTACTCACCTGACCTTGCTCTGTACTACTTCTGAGAGTGCAGAGAGACATGAAAGGACAGTGATTTGACAACATAGACGAGGTGAAGGGAAAAAAAGAGGGAGGTGCTATCACCCATCCAAACAGATGAGTTTGAAATATGTTTCCAAGAATGGAATTGCAGATTTGGCAAATGTATTAAGTGTAATGGAGAATACTTTGAAGGTGATAAAGTTGTTATGTAAGAAAAGTTTTAGATACATAGCTTTGAAAAATAGATTCCATTTTTGGGGTACCCTCTCATAGATCTTGAGGTGCTCTTCCAATTGTCCTCAGATTTCTCTCCATGTCCCAGATAGCCCTTCAACACTACAAAATGGATCTTCTGTCCTCTAGGCAATCAGGCACCACTTGTCTGTCAATTTCTCATATTGTGGTGGCATGTGTGTTGCTGTGATGCTGGAAGCTATGTCACTGGTATTTCAAATGCCAGCAGGGTCACCCAAGGGGAACAAATAAAGCCTCAGCCCCAGATGATACAAGCTTGTGAGATTACATCACCCTCTCTCTCTGCTCAGACCTAGCTCATGAAGTCTTGCCTGCAAAGGCACTGGGTGAACCACAATATAATCTGAAGGCTAGGGATCTTGGGTCATATCAATGACTGCCACTTCCACCAGAAGTACCGACATTAGAGAATGAACAAGAGCCCTGTCCTGACAGTACTGTTGGTGTTCTTCCTCTTCAATCTGATTGACAACTCCTCGAGAATTTGGATTGTGAGCTGTATGTCAACTAGATGGTACCTGAGCGGAGTTGGGGTGGAGTCTCACCTATCAATCAAGTTACAGTCTGAGGATGTCTCCTTGAGGGTACGCTAATGAAACTGAAACAAGTGTGTGACTGAGAGAACTTGTCTTCAGCTGACCATTGACCTCAAAGACATATTGAACCATGTTTTGTTTAGAATAAACCTCCACAGGGAGCTATGCGAATGAAATCAGAGCACGGGAGCTGGAGGAGCCATGCCAGTACTGAGATGCTCCCACCATCACTGGATCCATAAGACTTTTCACCCACTGGCCTGTGATCTTCCTGCATTTGGCATCAATGCATGTGTTACGTGAATCTGAAGAGGAATTTCTAGACTGGTAACAGACATACAGGCTAATATTGGACTTAATGGACTTGAACTGGACTGGGATTTGTTTTAATATACAATTATCCATTGATATAAAGTTCTCTCTTGCACACACAAATCAAGCCTCAATTGCTGCTTTGAAAGATTTTATCAGCAAAATATTGAATGATACAAAAATCATAAAGGGAAGATAAAAAGAACATACTGTGTCACTCTGCCACAAAGAACTAGTCAGCAGCCTACCTTTTCAGGGATTAGCATATGAGCAAGGGCACTAATCAGGTTGAAGGAAGCCTTTCAAACGGCACTGAATGCATGAGCCAAAATTAAGGCGCCAGGAATTGGGGGAATACCCAGTGAAATGTATTAGCTAGCTTAAGAATTACTGGCAACCCTTGCTCAACTATGCCAAGATGTTTGGAAAAGAGCTACGTGGCCACTGGAATTGATTGATATTTGTGCCCATTTTTAAGAGACGTGACCCAAGAGAATGCTCAAATTATAGAATGAGGTCATTTATATCTCACGCAAGTAAATTTTTGCTTAAAATTTTCCAGCAACTGCTGGAAGTTCAGGCTGGATTCAGAAGAGGACAGGGAACAAGGGACAACATTGCTGGTTTAATGGACTACACAAAGGCATTTGTCTCTGTGTACCTTAAGAAATTGCAGATTACCTAGAGAAGAATGGGAATTCCAGACACTTCATTGCGCTCATGCAGAGCGTGTATATGAATCAAAAGGAAGTTGTGAAGACAGGACAAGGGCGCACTGCTTGGTTTAAAATCAGGAAAGGTGTACTACAGGCTTAAATCCTCTCACCATACTGGGTACTGAGGAAATCATCAGAGAAGCTAGATTTTAAAAAGAGTGGATTGGAGGAAGGTTAATTAACAACCTATGGTATGCAGATGACACTGAGGAGGAATTGAAATACTTTCTGATGAAGATTAAGGATTGCAATTTTCTGTGTGGGTTACAACTCAAGGTAAAGAAGACCCAAATACTCACAACTTGAACAATAGGTAACATCAAGATAAATGAAGAAAAGGTTGAAATTGTTAAAAAAAAAATTTGTCCTACTTTGACCCACATTCAATGTTCCTGGAAGCAGCAGTCAAGAGATCAAAAGAAGAATTGCATCAGGTGAGGCTGCTTGCCAAGACCTCTCTAGAGGACTGAAACACAAGGAGGTCACTTTGAGGGCTCAGGTGCCTCTGACACAGCCAGGGTAGTCTCCGTTGCATCACATGCATGTGAAAGGTGGACATTGAATAAGGAAGACTCCAGAAGAAGAGATACATTTGAATTGTGGTGCCGTAATGCCATATGGAAAGCACCACGGTCTGCTAAAAGGACAAACCGCTCTGAATAGGAAGAAGTATAGCCCAGTGCTCCTTAGAAGCAAGGATGGGAAGACTTCATCGTACATATTTTGTACTTCTTGTCAGGAGAGATCTGTCCCTGGAGAAGGACATCAAGGTTGGTAAAATGGATAGGCAGCCCAAAGTGGAAGGGTCTGGATGAGATGGCTTGAGATATTTGCTGCATCAAAAGGCTCGGTCATAGGAGCAATTGTGAAGGTGGCGCAGGAGTGTGCAGTGTTTTTGTTCTCTTGTGCATACGTTCAACATGAGTTGGACATGACTAGATGACACCTAAGAGCAACCAGGCACTTACGAATGGCATAAGTCCACCCTGTAGTAAAGAAGTCTTAAAGGTATTACCAAGGAAACAAGGGGTGTGAATTGGTTCACACCTTCCCACAAATCCAAATTTACCCCCTCCTTAATCTTGTAACATCAAACCGTTCTCAAAATTGGATCACAGTCCAGAACTATAAAACATCACCTAAAAGAACCAATGCCAAAGAGGCTTTACCACATGTCAAAGAGCATTTTCAGTAGAAGAAAAAAAAATGCAAGACTAGAATTTCAATACTGGGGGATGTTCTGCGCTAAACATTGAAAGATGCAGGAAGCATAAAAAGAAGATTGAAGGAATACACAGTCACTCGACCCAATTCAGTTGGCTGACATTTAGCTATTTCAGGAGGCAGCCTCTGATCGAGAAACAATGGTAATGAAGGAAGAAGTGTAAGCTTCACTTAAAGCATTAGTAATAAACAAGACTCCATAATTGATGGATTACCAGTTGAACTGAAATGTTTCAAAAACTGATGTAATGCTAGAATCACTCACATGTCTATGCCAAGAAATTCTGATGACAGCCACCAACTGGAAAAAACCAACTGGGAGAGATCCACATCTGTTCCTATTCCAACGGAATGTGATCCAACACCATGTATAAATTATTAAACAATATTATTAATATTGTATGCAAGAAAAAATTATTGAAAATCATCCAAAAACAGTCGCAACAGTACAGGGGCAGGAAGCTGCCAGAAATTCAAGCAGGATTGAGAAGAGGACGTGGCAAGAGGGATATCCTTGCTGGCATCAGATGGATCTTGGCTAAAGGCAGAATTTACCAGAAAAAACTTTTTTTACTCATGTTCTATTGACTATGCGAATGCACTGGACTGAGTGGATCACAACTCTGGATAATACCGAGAGTGGGAATCCCGAAACTTTCCAGGTGCTCCTGTAGAACCTGTGCAGACCAGACCAAAAGCAGTCAATTGCACAGAGCAAGGAATTACAGAATGTTTTTTAAATCAGACAAGAGTGTATTACGGCTTTATCTGCTCACCATACTAATCCAATTTGTGTGTTGACATACTTTTTTAATCACTTCATAAAAAAGCAAATCCATCTTAAAAAACAAATAGTCAGAAAGTTCCTTAGAAGCAAGGATGCTGAGACTTTGTCTCTGGCACATTGGATATGTAACCAGGAGGGTCTAGAGCAGTGGCTCTCAACCATCCTAATGCCACGACTCTTTAATACAGCTCCTCATGTGGTGGTGACCCCCAACCATAACATTATTTTTGTTGCTACTTCAAAACTGTAATTTTGCTACTGTTATAAATCATATGTAAATACCTGAGATGCAGAATGTATTTTCACTGTTAAAAATTGAACATGATTAAAGCATAGTGATTAATCTCAGAAACAATATGTAAATATGTATTGTGAAATATTTACTTCTAATTACAAATCAATGAAATTTTGTCTTGAAGCATGGTTGTACATAGGTTGCTGTGAATCAGAACTAATCTGATTGCATCAAACAAGGCTAAGAGAATTCATTTTATTTGTAATCACTGTAATTCATAACAAATTATAACATTTCCTCTTCATTTGTTTCTGCTTGCATACTGAAAACATGAATGAAAACTAGTCGATTTAGACTCTATTGTTTTATTTTTAGATTGTTGTTAACAGTCAATAAGCAAGTCTATGACTTTGGCCATGTTATTGTTGTTAGGTTCCATCAAGTCAATCCCAACCCATAGCTACACTTTACACAACAGAAAAAATACTGTATGGTCCTGTGTGATCTTCAGAATTGTTCCTATGTTCGAACCCAATGCTGCAGGCACTGTGTCAACCCATCGCTTTGAAGGGCTTTCCTCTTTCTTCTCTGCCTGTTCACTTAACCAAGCACAATGTCTTTCTCCAGGGACTGCTCTCTCCGGACAACATGCCCAACATATGTGAGACAAGTCTTGCCACCCTTGTCTCCAAGGAGCACTTTGACTGTACTTTGTCTAAGATAGATTTGTTTGTCCTTTTATTAGTCCATGATGTTTTCAATATTCTTTTCCAGAATTCAATTCCGTCTTCTTTGCAATTTTGATGCATTGATTCTTTTTCAGTTTTCCTTACTCAAGATCTAACTTTCGAATGCATATAAGTCAATGGAAAATACTATGGCTTGGATCAGGCACACCTTACTCCTCAAAGTAATGTCCTTGTGCTTCAGTACTCTAAAGAGGCCTTTATAGCTGTTTTACCTAATGCAGCATTTCTTTTTATCTCTTGACTGCTGCTTCTATGACCATTGATTGTTGATCAAAGTAAGATCCTTGACAACTTCAACATTTTGTCCATTTATTTTGATATTAACTACAGTGATCATATTAAAGTAAAATGGCTGGATTGATTTTACTGCCTGAAAAAACTAAACATATAAGAACAGAAAAACATGAAAAAGTGAAAGAAATAAGGTAAAGGAGAGAGCATGCTTCAAGATTCCATTTGTATCAACTTCCGAAAAATGAAAACTTCTCCCTAATGATGACCATACATTGGTGAGTGTCTGCAGAGATGGTATAATAACACAGAGTGGGAAGACTTATTTTACAAAGGAAGCTATTAGACGTGATAGCATTAGGGCAGTGATGGTTTATATGAGTATAGACATAAGCACTCGGGTGCTAACCAAAAGGTTGGTTTGAACCCATCAGTGGCTCAGTGGCAGAAAGATGTGGCAGTTTTCTTCTATAAAGATTGTGCTGTTGTTAGATAACATTGAGTCAGCTCCTACCCATAAAGACTACGCACAACAGAACAAAACCCTGCACGGTCCTGTGCCATCCCCCTAATTGTTCCCATGCCTGAACCCATTGATGTAGCCACTGTGGCAATCCATCTCGGCAAGGACCTTCATCTTTTTCACAACCTCTCCACTTCACCAAACATGATGTTTTCCCCCAGGGATTGGTTTCTCCTGACAATATGTCCAAAGTATGCAAGACAAAGTCTGCCATCCTTGCCTCTCGGGAGCACTCTGACCTTACTTCTTCCAGTACAGATCCGTTTGTTTTTTAAGAAGTCCATGGTACTTTCAATACTCTTCTCCAGCACCACAACTCAATTGCACCTATTCTTCTACAGTCCTCCTGCTTCAATGCCCAACTTTCACATGCTTATGACGCAATGGAGAATACATATGCTTGGGTCAGGTACATCTTAGTCCTTAAAGTGATTTCCTTGTGTTTCAATACTTTAAAGAGGTCTTGTGCAGCAGATTTACCCAATGCAATACATCTTTTGATCTCCTGACTGCTGCTTCCAGGAGCATTGATTGTATGTGTTAGTACAGGTTGACTAGAGAAACTATTCCAGAGACATTGATATGTCTGTAAGATATAGCTTTATATAAAAGAGCAACTATATATTGAGAAAACATCCCTACCCAGTCCAGATCAAGTCTGATTTTAGTCCATATGTCCAATACTGCTCCATAAATTCATTTTCAGACTCACATAGTCATTCAAATGCTGCTGGATGCAGGAGGACCAGAGGGCAGTGGATGAAAAGTCGTGTGAATCCAGTGATGGTGGATACATCTCCAGGACCCTGGAGCCATCAGAATGGCTCCCTGTCATTTGTCAACAGGCAAGGGAAGCAGAGAGTGCTTGCTGTCCGCCTCCCAGGAAGAAAGAGAGGAGGTTCTCAGAATCCTCATGAATACACTATGCCCACAAGAAGGCAGCATCAGGATGTGATCTGATGGACAAGCTAAACTCCACCCCTTCATTTTTTTTATCAAGTTAACATGAAATTGTGTAACTACCACATTTTGGATCCAAGCAAGACAAAATCCTTGACAACTTCAACAGAAGGGGATACTACATGATTTCATATCAAGATAGGTGTGTGTCAGGGTTGTGTCCTCTCACTATAATTGTTCAATCTATATGCTGGGCAAATAATCAAAGAAGCTATAAAGATTACAGCCATGAAAACCCCAGGGGCCAGTTCAAATTTGTGCGACAGGGCTCCTATGAGTCAGAATGAGCTCAACTATAAGGGAACATTTTTTATAGAGTGAATTTGTTTAGTGTTAGAATTTTCCACTTTCTTGTGGGAGGCTCGGTTATGAATTTGAATCAATATACAGAATTTAACATTTTGAACCCTCATGTAGAGTCACAGCCTATCTGTTCTAAAGGCGTGTGTGTTGCTGTACAGGTTTCAGCAGAGTTCCAGACTAAGATAGATTAAGAAAAAATATTTGGGCAAAAATTAACCAGTGAATCACAGCAGTCTGATCTGTAAACAGTCATGGGAATAGCATCAGCTGGTGCAGCATTTCTTTTTGCTGTTTCTGACATGCCCTGAATTTAACATCTAACAATGGCAATTAGCAACTACACACATTAAATATGTCTAATTTTAATGTATGCCAACTGAATCTCAATAAAAGTCAAATTATGAAAAAAGTGGTTTATTTAATCTCCTAGGTTGATTATGGGCTCAAGCATATGATCAATTGTGAGGATGGTGCAGGACTGGTGGTGTTGCATTCTGTTGTACATAAACTCACTGAATCAGAACCAACTTGATGTGTGTTACTCTGTGTAGACCAGAGAAACAAATTCATAGACACTCATACGTATATAAGAAAGAGGTTTATATACAAGAGCAATTGAATATTGAGGAAATATCCCATCCCAGTCCAGATCAAGTCCATAGGCCAAGATTAGTTCATATGTCTGATACTAATCTATAAAGTCCCTTCAGATTCACGAAATACATGCAATGATACCATATGCAGGAGGATCACGGGCCAGTGGGTTGGAAATCTTGTGATCCAGTGAAGTTGTAAGTATCTCAGCACTGGCAGGGGTCTCTACGTGGCTTCTCCAGCTCCAGAGGTCTGGTTGCATCAGGATAGGTCCATGTGGCTTCTCCAGCCCTGTGTCTTGTCAGTAGAGAGCCTCCCCTCCCTCCAGGAAGGAAATCCAGGAATTCCCAGAATCCTCGGGTGAGGGGACAGTCATGCCCACACAGAGGCCTCATTGGCTACGACCCAATTGCCAGACTAGACTCCACCTCTTTACTCATAATCCTCTCAAGTCCCAAATTGACACCAGATTATTTAACTATCACATGATGGTACCCAACAATATAGTTTGGATTTTCATATATATATATATATATATATATATATATATATATATATATATATATATATATATGAAAAATTAGCCACTATATTTATCAGCATTAAAAAAATAGGAATGAGAGATGATGTCTAATGAGGCCCATATGAGATTGACTTAAGTCTGATGTTTCAATGTTTTGAACTTAAATATCAGGTCTACCAAGATAAACCTTTGTTATTACAGACCTTATAATAGCTCTTAAAATTCTGGTACATTAAGGACTCCTCAAAAAAAGAATATTTTGACAATTAAATATAAAAACAAAAAACTTAAGAGTTCTGTTATTTTCAAATATAAACTTGGGTTTTAAATCAGAAACATGAACTTGAATTTTTTTTAAATGAAACATTTCCTGGACACATAGCATTTGGCACTTATTCAAAATATTCAAGTTATAAAAAATGTGGCTATTTTTATTTAATTCAGCAACTGTAACATTATGGAGACAAAGAATTCATATTTATTCCTTTAATAAAGAATGTGATATTAAAAATTAAATCAAAGATACAAATTCTAATTATAAATGGACCAATTTTTAACTTTTAAATAAGTATTATCTTGGATGGTATTAGTTTCACCTTCAATGAAGCAAACACTTAGACTTTAAAATTGTAATTGTTTTTTTAAGAAACCAAATGTACCACAACCTTCCCATTATAGATGTGTATTTCTTTTAGTACTGTGTGCATCAACATACTGTCAGTAAGTAAATAGCCAATGTGATATATATCACAAGATTGGCAGGGATTGTGAGGAAGGAAAGGAAACAATTCAATGGAAATTTTGCCTTTAAGTAGTTATGTTTACTATTTAATGATCAGGGTCCTTTGGGGAACCTGATTCCCTAATAGACCACACCCACCAAATCAACAGTCTAACTTTGATTTATCTTCACTAATCTCATAGAGCATACTGGAAATAAAGGAATCAAAATGTAGTAGGGAGAGATTTAAATTTTTATTCAGAAATATTGATTTCTCGGTTTCAGTTTGCCCACCTGAAGAACGGAAATGATAGACACCAATATCATGACTCATTAGGAATATTTAATGAAGCAATGTGTTGGTCACGTGGTTTGTAAATGCTAAAGCACCATATACACACATATATAACATATTGTTATGTAGCTACAAAGGAGAAACAGAATTTGTGTTCAGCATTTTCTAACTTCCTTTATCTAGTAGGTTTATGAATCATTGCTTAAGTTTTAGTTAGAATAGTCATGATTTTCCCCATTACAAAGTGACTAGCTGATAAATGGTCCTTTTCTATATCAGTTCTCATTTCAGGGGATAGCCAACTTTTAAACCAAGTTAAAGATAAATATTTACCAAGTTAAAGATAAATGGGCTCAACGTTCTGTTATTTTGCTGCAAGGACTTGAGAAATGATTACTCCTTGTACTTCTAAGTCACATAACTATCATGAATGGTGTTATGTTGACATGACTTCATGTAAGACAAATGACCACATTAAAGCTGCACGATCCTTTTTCATTGGCCTCAGTCACTCCATAAAGTAAATCATTGTTGATATAGTACAACTAGCTTTTATTTGAACTATTAAACATTCTGATGGGCTATTTCCCCATTTGAAAATTAAGGGGCACTTATTTAATTCTTTGAATTGGTCTCTTTTGCCTTTATTTTTCCAATAATTTTGTCATTAGGAGAGCATTGGCATTCACTCAGACGAGATAGATCAGCACAAAGATAAAGCTTTGTACACATGCTAGATCCAAAAATCTCCATTCTGCCTATCTTAAATAAATGAAGGTGATTTTTAATCAAGACCAAGCTCATCAGTAATATATAGAAATCTCCAGGAAAATATTAAACTAAGGTACCATTTCATTAATATCACCTAATCTTCAGTTCTATGGAGGAAGGAGGAAATGGGAGTAAGAAATGAAAATGCTTTCATTTCAGGGACAGAAAATTACAAAATAATAAGAAATGAAACATTCTGATTAGCTTTTACATTGTTAAATGTTTTACTTCACTTTGTTTTTATGACTTTGTTTGATTTTAACAGATTTATTAAGTTATGCTTTATTTTATGAGAACAAATCAATGGGAAAAATAAAGGGATTTCTGTTGATCAGTGTTGCATCAATGTGTAAGAACAGGAAGATGTGGGGATGGGCTTCGGGAAACAATTGGGATATGACAGCATAATTCTTATTTTAAATTTGGAAATTCCATGAAAATATTCTAATTTCAATGTATCCACGGAATCCCTTGGGAGCTATGGCTTATGTAGTCAGCATAGATCCTCATAGATTAGACCTGGTGGCTTTCCTTCTGACTGTCACGTATTGTTCTACTTTCAGGTAGTATAAAGTGAATTGCTGCTTCTGTGATTTTAGAAGTTTGCCCTCCAATTATATTAACTTCATAGAGGAAAAGATATCTCTCTGATGCTTTGATTTTGACTAGAAGGTTAATCATTTGAGAATGTGGAAATATGTATTTTAACACCCTATGTTGCTGTCACGAAGCATCAAAGGAGCAGCGGACCATCGGGAGTCTGCTCGTCTTTTCTCTCTTCATCCAGTTTCGGTATCTTTTTCAGGCTGCAACGTACTCTCTCTAATAATCACATCTAAATAATTTCTTTAATTAAACAGAAACATTTCGATAAAACAGCCATAGAATTCTTCTATGATGAAAAAGTGCGAAAAATCTTTTTGTTTTAAACCTATGGCGCAAATGCTAACAATACAATTCTTTTGTTGAAGCTTTATAAACATTGATAAGATGACTTCTGTTCAATAGTCCAATATTAAAATTACAAAAGAATAATCAATGACAGCAGTTGTTTTAAATAATTACAGCAAGTAAAACCAGAATAAATGATGCTTTTTTAGGAAGTTACTATAGAGTTGATTTGAAGTCATGACAACCCTCCCCACCCGCACATCCATCTATACAGCTACTTGACTTCCGCATTCACCATCCACCCACCCATTCAGCCACCCTGAGACAAACCCATCTATATGTGCATCTATAACCACATGCACAAGTTTAGAGCTTGACATTATGCCATAGATACTGGTAAATGCTAAATACTAAATTTCGAGATTTGTTTTTTCAGGAAGACAATTGTCATACATTTAAAAGCCTAACATTGACAATGACCAAATAACTATTCTTTTCTGGTGAACTAAGGGGTATAATATAATATAATATAACATAACATATTTAATATAATATATGTACATACACACATATATACAAAGCCACATATATTCAGAGGATGTAATATAACTACCCAAATACTAAAGTGAATTAATATTTTTCCTATAGCTGAATTTAATTTCTATTCTGATTCCCAATTTACCAAGTTCTGGAAACTCCATTGCAGTCTTCATTACCTTCCACTGGAGTTAGCTTATTATTTTATAATCTTGGTATATAGCCCATAATATTACAGTGTGGATTAGAGGGCTCAGTCACGTGGATGATGGCTACTTATATCAAATACTTATATTGGCATTGGTTGGTGATGTGTACAAAGGTGATCCTTGAACAACTTTGGGTTAGAGGCTCCAAGATAGATTTTGAAAATTCCTGTCAATACTGTGAGCTCCAAAGTTTCAAGTATTGGTTAAACTGACCTGGGATGCTAATCATCTCTGAATGCATGAGGAATTTCTCTCCCACACACCTTAGCTGGGATCAGCCGCTCCACCTGCAGAGATACAGCTTCACAGGACATTTCAAGCTAATACTGGCAATACTTGCACTCCCATCAATAACACCCAGGCAGAAATATCCATGTATAAGTGGGTCCAAGCAATTCAATCCATGTTGTTCAAGGGTCAACTCTATTCAATTGTTTTGATACAGGTTTGACTCTTGGAAAATTCTGTGCAGGTAAGCAGAATGGGGTGTCTAAATATACTTCACGCGTTTCCCCTGGAGAATGTGGTCACATAAGCCTCCACAGCTTTCAGATTTCCTCATTTATAGAACATTTTCTTACATCTTCCCTCTCCCCGTGGACAATAGCTGATCCCTTTCCAGGAGTCCAGACAGGACAAAGTGATGTCATCTCCCCAGCTCTTCCATCTCTCTCCCTTGTACTGGGGAATGATAGCCTGTCTAGCCAAAAGGAAACAACAAGGGGGCAGGGGGGGTGGCTGCTTACAGGGGTGGTGGTGGTGGTGTCTTTAGCAACATCATAGTTGTCGATTTCTTAAATGCTCTCGGCACCTTCAGTGCTGCAGCTCCAAGCTTAAGGCTGTGAACTAGAAAGGGCTTTTGTTTCTGCGTTCCTTCTCTGTCTTTCCCACCTGAGGCGAGGACTGCCGACTCTACGGGGAAATGCAAAAAGGTGGAGATCAACATCGGTGCAGAACACTGCCAGCACATTGGATGAAACCTCAGATTCCTGCCATGCATGCTTTAACATGGATTCTTGAGGAAAAGACAGACATTTTAAAATATATATTGCATAGTTTGTGGTTCCTAAGTGCCCGCACAATCAAGTGAAAAGCTACACACCGTGTTTGGGTAGAAAACAGATGAAATGGCAAAAATCACATCCAGGAGAGTCTAGCGTCTTATGTGATCTGACAGCGCTGTCACTGGGGGCTAGTTAAGAAGAGGCGGATAGCTGCCTGCACCAGAAGGCAGAACAACAGCAAAAAGGAGTTCCTTTTGGTTTATGGAATCGCCTGACTTTCCTCCCAAACCCTTGAAAATGAGAGTGAGAGCATTGGTCTCCTGGTACACATAAAAGCTAAATGTTTTCTACTTTCTATTTCAAACGTTGACACTGGGGAATTAGATTAAAATACAATTATGAATGTAAATTATCACAAAGGTTTATTAAATGTTGAAATTCATTAAGGTCTTGACGCGATTAGAACATCTTAAAATCAGATTCATCCATAGGAATCTTGTTTTTCTGAAGAAGGTGAACAACTGATAAGAGGCAATTTTGGTATCCCTTCCTAAACTTTCTCAATTATTTATAGCTTCTCTTTACTTCCATAACACCGTGAGAGAATGAGATATTATGACGTGTAGGAATTCAGTATAAGTCATTTCACTTTCCAAAGGGAAAAGGAGAAGTTCTCACCGAACATTCCAAGTGCGTGGCTGGTCTTACGCTCTGTTCCACAAGGGGGTGCATTCAGATACATGTGCTACTCTTTCTCAAAAAAACACATTTTTCATGAGTTGTTCCAGGAAGGACAGAAAATAGAACATGGAAATCCTCTGTGTGATTATATTTCTTTTGAGTGTTAGTGTTAATGAATAACTGTGCATCTTCAACAAAGACTATTGGGGGAAACTCTTCAAGACATTTTTACCCTTTTTAATATAAGTTCGTAAATAAGACAATATATCCCTGGAAAATTTATGGAGAAATAAGTGCTACTTAATTTATCCCTAGATCCTCATTGACTTCAAAAGTATAAATAATGAGTAGAAGAAGAGTTGTTGTATCAGAGAAAATGTTTTATGCAATGCCCTCTTAAAATACTACAGCATAAAACCCAAAAGTCCAAATAACAAAAAATTCTCAAGAAATCAAAGATACACCAGTATATATGTTATATATATGAATGTATTGTGTGAAGAGCTTCAAATTTGCATGAAAAAATCAAATTTAAAAATAATGGAATTTTCCCACAAGTTTATATCATATATATATATATATATATATACACACACATGCACTAAGATATAATTGTCGAAATATGGCTAAATATATACACATGCATATACATAGGAATGGTATGGATATAGACATAAATAAAAGTCCTGACCTAGGTTACCCCTCTGATGCACAAATCCTATTTTCACTAAGTAGATATACACTTATTCATCATATCAAAAGTGATAACTATCCAAAATTAATTTGTATTAAAATTGCATATAGTATAATATCAAGTGACTACTCAGCAGAGGGGAATACAAGACTTTAGATATATATCAAAAGCAATAATAAGGTAGCAAATAAGTCTATAGATACTGCAGCTGGCAAGCCATCTTAGAAGAAATATCTATATGGAAAAGACCAACACAAAATTAGCTATATTATGCATTATACTTGAAATCAATACAGTAGTTTTGGAATGAGCTATAGTTGCTAGATATGTTTAGTAGTCTTCTTTTTAGCTCTTCACAAAAATGAATGACATTATACTAAAAATGGAATATCAAACAGAATTTACACAAACATATTTGTCCCTTAATTTGTCATACCAGAAAACAAACCACTGAATTGATTCTGACTCACAACAAGACTCTACAACATAATAGAACTTTCCCTTTTGGTTTCCTGTTGATAAACTCACCTTTCTCCTGCAGAGTGCTTGCTGGACTCAAACCGTTGACCTTGCAGTTAGCAACCCATCCAGTAACCCCGTTAAATCACCGGCGCTCCATAGGAGTCTTCATAAGTAAGATACATTAATTTTTTTCATTTATTACCTATACTTATAAGGGACTTAAAAATAATTTCCTACTTAACATCATATCCTATTTATCCTCTTTCAAAAGGATACATTTGCTTCCCAATGCACACATACCTTTATCTATTTCAATAGAGTGATTGGGAAACGAGAAAGGTGTGTGTGCATTGGGAAGCAAATAAATCTGGCGTTCAACCACAGTGTCTTTATCTAATATCTGTCTGGATTGAGGACACATAGCATAAAATTTTAGGGTCATCAGTTTAATCATCTGTGAAGTGGGGGCAAAATTATCCAAATTCTGTTTGTAAGTACCCTCTTGTCAGTTCTCACTCAGAACCAAACACTGGTCCATGCTGCACCTTTCCGCAATGGTTGCTAAGCTTGACCCTTTACTGCAGCCACTTGCTCTCTCGGTCTCCAGGAGACGGTTCTTTACAACAGCCCCTCCACTTTACTAAGCACAGTATCCTTCACCCACGACTGGCCCCTCCTTTTAACCAGTCCAAAGCACGTGGGATGACACCGGCCATCTGTGCTTCTAAGGAGCACTTCGGCTGTACTTAATTGGTACGTTTTGCAGCCAAACACGGTGCTAGCAGGGTTGGTTTTGGTGATGTTGTTTCTAAAGCAACAATAGTAAAAGACTGCTGCATCGGCTCACACGGCCCAGGTTCTGTGTAGCATCAGAGCTGTGAGGCCCCCGGACTCTGATGCTATTATTACTTAAAAACTAGAACCTTGGAACTCTTATGGGGCAGTTCTCACAAAAATAATCCATTTTCTATTCTAAAATAAAAATATCAATTTCACTCTACTTAAATATGATATAACTATGAATTGAAGGGAAACAGATTTTTGTTAACCAAGATATATATATTTTTGTACTAATCCCTGAGACTAAAGAAACCAAATCATAAGAATCATTAAGACATTGAAAGCTTTAGGTTTTTATATTTTCCCTTTATTTTGAAACATTTTAAACTAATTCCATGTGTTGACAAATGGATAAATAAATGCAAGTTCCCACCCGCTAACCCTTTCCCCTTCCCTTTGTCATAATATTATTTCGTATCAATATAATATGCTCATGAAATATTTAAATTTTAAGGTGCATGACATAGAAATTTCATCTTAAATTATAGCTCCCTATTAAAAAAAAGGTGTATTTTTTTTAGTAATATGGACCCCAGCTTCTCGCCACGTTGGTGTGTTTTAATTAATTGTTGTTGTTGCTTTGTCATTATGAACCATAGTTCCTCCACCTCTGGGTAGTTTACATGCCTTCTTCATTTGGCCGTCTGGATTTTATCATCAAGTAAATGTTTTTAGACAGGCTTAAATGTGCTATATTCTTTTTGCCTGCCTTGGATCTTGGTCTTCTGCCTTTATCCTCAGAAAACAAGCTGGCTTGGTATAAACTTTTTGAATCTTGTTCACATTTTCCCTTTATGACTTTTATAGTCATTGTCCTGGTGTCATCTGGCATTAAATACTGCACCAGCTGAGCCATGACTTTCTCATTTTGTACCCTTGCCTGGATTTCATCACTTATGTTGCCCACTCTAAGATGATTCCTAAATTCTCTATTTTTATTTTTGCTTTTTTCCTGTATAAGAATATTTGCCATTTACTTTCACACTTGCATGACAACTTAACTATGCATAATGTTCTCTAGACATATTTTCTTTTCAACAACACTGTATTACTATTACTTGATTGTATTTTGATATTGACTCTTGCCAAGAAGGAATCAAAACAGTCACATAGTGATGTGTGTATATGTGTGTGTGTGTTTCATATCACTAGAGCATTATTTCCTTATTCTCAGGACTCAATGATTTAACCAGAAAATGTCAATAATTTTTATTCCAAAAAATCCAGTTTCATTTTTATGTACATTCAGGGGTTTTGTTTTTACTTTAGAAAAACATGTCTTCAAGTGGACTCAGAATAAAATTTGGGGATCTTGTTCATATTTTCCCTTCATAGCTTTTATGATATTATTCGAAATGTAAGCTGTGTCCATCAATCCTAACTTTTAAAACTATATAATACTGATATTTTGAGGTCAAGTTTTGGGTCTCTCTTTTAACCAATCTATTGCTTTGTCATTTTATGGTGGAAGTTTTCTTTCAGCGAATCTACGTTCTTATTAAAACCTATGGCAAACGAAGTTCTTCCGTTGTTGCTGCTGTTGGGAGCCCTGGGTCAGTTAAGAGTCCTCTGTGTAACACAAGGAGCTGCCTGATCCTCCAGATTCTTCCTATGCTTGAGCTCATGTTGCAGACGCTGTGTCAGTCCATAGCACCAGGCGTCTTCCTCTTTCTCGCTTCCCCTCCTCCAGGGACTGGTCTCTACAGAGCATGTGAGGCGAAGTCACATGGACTTTGCCTTTAAGGAATATTCTGGCTGTACTTCTTTCAACACAGATTTGTTTGTCCTTTGGGAAGTCCATGGTACTTTGAATATTCTTCGCAAACACTACAATTCAAAGGCAGTCATTTTCTTCAGTCTTCCTTATTCAGTGTCCAACTTCCCCAGGCATAGGAGGCGAATGAAAATACCATGGCTTGGGTCAGGTGCACCTTAGTCCTCAAAGTAATATCCTTGCCTAATAACTTCTGAAATAGGTCTTGTGCAGCGTATATACTCTAGGGTCTTATAGCAAGTTTTCTACATCACGTATTACATTTTACAAAACTGAGTATTTTTATACAGTAAAACCTGTAAAAGTTAGAAATTATATAAGCAGAATCCCTTCAGAAAAGATGACATAGGTTGGAACCTCTGGAGAAGCAAAATTAGATATACACGCCTTATATCAGATGTATTGTATTATTTAAATTATATATTGTATGTTATATATAAAAGAGCCTCACAGGTTTTACAGAAATAGGGAAGCCCAGTCTGAGTTCTGGCAGATTCCAAATTCATGAGTAGACGTTAAGTTGGCGGCTTTTCCTAATACATATAGTTTTGAGGGCTGAGGAGTCCAAGATTGGCGGCAGCAGAACCACGGGCTGATGGCTACAGCGCTGTGTGAATCTGAGACCAGCTTGTGAGGCTGGAGACTAGAAAGGTGAATGAATCAAAGATCAGAAGGTCAGATTGCAGGTCAAATAGAAATCCACAGACAATACAGCAGGTTGTTGGCTCATGTTAAAGAACCAAGGTCATCTAGTCTAATCAGGACCCAAACCCAGCAAAAAGCAAGCAAGCCTTTCCAAATTTTCCACTTTCATAAAAAGTGGACCATTTACCTATAGAAACTCCCTTTCAATTGCATCAGGCTGTGAACTGAATCAGAAGGTTGCATTCCACCTAAATCTTCATATAAGTTATTGAATGTGTACAGGAGATCTCCTTAGGGAGCTGATTACACTGTGTGACTTAACATTGTGGGGGATTATTAGGCCGTAAATGCCAATCCACTGAGAATCCTGGCCCAGTCAGGTTGACACAAAGCTTATCACAAGAGGAAAACTCAAATACTTTCCCTCAAAAATTATTATAAAAGTAGTGAAACTGTACCCTGTCAGAGGCAGAAAGTTTTCCAAATCTAAAAATACGAAGTTTTATCAAGTTCTTGATCTCACGGGTGCCACTGTTCTGTTCTTTAATTTCATTTCTAGTACTAGCATATTTTGATATCTGACATTTCTTTTTATCTTACCTGGCTTAAGTCAGACAGCTATAGAAAAGTCTTTCATTTGTCTTTGGTAAAATACTAATTTTTTTTCTTGAATACCCTTCCCATCAGATTTGAAACACATGTATTCTCCAAACAAAATCTACAAAGGAGCAAAGGAGATTGGAGGAGAAAAGGAGAGATTTCCCGAGGCGATCCACAGCCGTTGCCGGATGGAACGGACTCCCCTTTCTCTTTGGAGATTTAGCGAAACAGCTTGGACTACAGTTACTCACACTTAGTGGATGCATTTCATTGTGTGGGAGGATCGCCACAAACTTAGGAACATTCCTCCAGCTACACGAATAGACACCATCCAAAGTCAATCATCTCATTCATGTGTACTATTTTGCTCATCAAGGAGCTCTAGAGGTGGCATGAGTTTTACACTATGCGGCCAACCATATAGTCGGCAGTTCTAAACCACCAGCAGCTTACAGGGGAAAGAGACTTTCAAAGGGATTTACCACCTTGACAACCCTAAAGGGTAGTGCTGCTCTTAGCGACAGGTAAGAGCACTGATTGTAGATATGAACAAGATGAATTCCTTGAGAATTTCAACCTCTTCTCCGGTTATCATGATGTTACTGACAGGTCCAGCTGTCAGGATTTTGATCTGTAAAATCCATCATGAAAGCTGTAATACTTGATTTTCATCAACAAGTGATTCAAGTCATCCGCATTTTTAGCACACATGATTGTTATCTGCATATGGCACATTAATAAGCCTTTTTCCTATCCTAATATCACATTCTTTTTCATATAATCCAGTTTCTCAGATTATTTGCTCAGCACACAGATTGAAAAATATGGTTAAAGAATACATCCCTGATGTACATCTTTCCTGCTTTTAAACCATATATCATTCCCTTGGTCTGTTTGCATACCTGCCTCTTAAATCCATGTACAAGTTCCACGTGAGCACAAATAGGTGCTCTGAAATGCCCATTTTTATCAAAGCAATCCGTAGTTTGCTACCATTTACACAGTCAAATGTTTTCATAGTCAGTAAAACACAAGTAAACATCTTTCTGGCATTCTCTGCTTTCAGCCCTGACCCACCTGACCTCAGCAATGCTCTTCTCTGCTCCGTGTCCCTTTCTGAACCTGGCCCCTCCTTGTCAATGTACTGCTGCAACCATTGTTGGATATTCCCTAGCAAAAATGTACTTGTATGGTATTAATGATATTGTTCTATAATTTCTACAGTCTACTGGATTACCTTTCTTCAAAATGGGTAAAAATAGGGATCTCTTCCAGTCAGCTGGCCAAGTAACTGATTTCTAAATTTCTTGGCATAGATTAGCAAGTGTTTCCAGTGCTTCATCAGCTTGTTGAACTACTTCAACAAGGAAGTTCAATTCTGTCCTATGGGGTTGCTCTGAATTGGAACCAAATAGATAGCAGTGAGTTTGGTTATGAGTTTTGGAGGTGAATAATATATATATCCTGTTTATTGGTGATAATTCACATTGTCCTAATATTATCCGCACTTGAATGTGTTTTAGGGAAATGTTGTATATTTTATTATTTATAAGTCTCATTATTTATTTCTTAGGTTTTGTATTTGTTCCTTAAGATATTTCCTTCATAATCAAAGTGAAATTTTCAGCTTCACATTGATAGTCCTATTTTCTTCTGTGCTTTATTCTAATATTAATCTAGAATGTCATTTTTAGCACAGAAGTAAGGAGAATCAAATGTTAATAATAAAAACTATTTAGTCTATAGATAAGAAATATTATATTGATTACTATATACGAATATAACATTTTAAAACTGTGGATAATCACTATTATTCACTGTAAACATAATGAATTTGGGACTATTATGTTGTTATTGTTAGGCTCTATCTAACACAGAGTTGGTTCTATCGAACCCGTAGGGATCCAGGGCCCAACAGAACAAAACACTGCCAGTGCCTGCGCCATCCTCATAATTCTTCCCATGATTGCAGCCACTGAGTCGATCCATCTCCTCGAGGGACTTGCTCTTTTTGGCAACCGCTCTACTTTATGGAGCATGATGTCTTTCTCCAGAGACTGTTCTCCCCTGATAACATCTTCACAGTACGTGACAATAAATCTTGCCATTCTTGCTTCTAAGGAGCACTCTGGGTCCACTTCTTCCAACACTGACTGCCCATGGAACTTTCCATCTTCTTCTCCAGCACCACAGATAGAACACATCAGATCTTGCTTTGTCCCCCTTATTCAATGCCCAGCTTTCACAGGCAGAAGAGGCCATTGAAAACACCATAGCTTTGGTCAGGTGCACCTTAGGCCTCAAAGTAATCTCCCTGCTTTTCAACACTATAAAGAGTTTTCGTGCAGCAGATTTGCCCAAATAACTGTGTGGTTGATCTCTTGACTGCTGCTTCCATGAGCATTGATTTTGGATCCAAGCATGACAAAATCCTTAACAACATCTCCATTTGTCACGATGTCACCTCCCGGTCTAGCTGTAAAGATTTTGGTTCTTTCAAATATTTTTTACATTGAGTTGTAATCCACACTGAAGGCTGCACTTGATCTTCTTCAGCAAGTAGTTAAAGTCCTCTTCACTTTGGGCAAACCAGATTGCATCCCCTGCATATATAAGGTTGTTAATAAGCCCTCCTCTAGTCCTGATGCTACACTCTTCTTCATATAATCCAGCTTTGTTCATTATACAGATTGAATAACTATGAGAGGCTACAGCCCTGCCACACACCTATCCTGATTTTTAAAGCGTGCAGTATTCCTTGTTCTGTTTACACAGCTGCCTCTTGGTGTATGTACAAGTTCTACATGAGCACAATAAAGTGTTCTGGAATTCTTCTCAAGGTCATCCATAACCTTATACATAGCATCAAACCACGTAGCAAAAACCATAACAGAGGCTTAAATAAAAAGCATATTTCTCTCTTACGTAACAGAAATTCAAAAATAGCCAATCCATGACTTGTAAATTGACTTTACAAGGAATTAAGACTCTTTCCATCCTTCTGCTTTGTGCTAGTTAGGTTTTTGTGCCAACGTGGCACCTTTAAGGAGGTATGGTTGGAGTTTAGCCTGTCAATCCGGTCGCAGCTTAATGACTTCCTTTGGACGTGCTACCAAGATAAATGGCACTGAAGGCCAGTGCCCCACCCCCACCCCTCTCTATCTTCACCTTCCTCTGATGAGCCACGCCAAGACCTGCACAAGCCCTGTGATGTGCTGCCGCCATGCACAACCCTGCACCCACCAGCCTGTGGTCTCCCTGCATGCTGCATCATTGCATGTGGCTGTGTGAGTCTGAAGAGGGATGTATGGACTAGTGTCAGACTTATGCACTTGAGCTGGACTGGGCTGGGGTGTTTGCTTGATACATAATTACTTCTTGTTATAAAGCTCTCTGGTACACATACATGAGTGCTGTTGCTGGTTTCGTTTCTCCAGTCAACCTGGCCTAACACACCCGGTATCATGTGTTTGAAGGACGGTTGCTCTAGCAAGAAAACCCCAACCAAACTCACTGCCATGGAGTCCAAACAGACTCACAATGACCTTGGAAAATAGCGTAGCACCTCCCCTGTATGTTCCAAGGCTGTAACTGTTGGTGAGAGTAGAAAGCCTACTTTGTGGATTATGAGCAGAGCTCCTGAAGCAAGATAAAGTAAAGGACCATGAAAAAAAGGCAGCTCTTTTCCCTTTAAGAACAATTCCCACAAACTCACGCATCTCCAGTTTCATTCATTAGCCAGAACTCCACAATCACCGGATAGAGTTGACAGAATCCCATCCCATCTCCCCAAAATGTCTACTTCCTAATTCTTAAAACAGATAACTTTGTCGGAGGATACTTTATAGATTTCATTCACATTGAAAAGGATACTTTATAGATTTCTTTCACATTGCAGATTTTAAAATTGGAAAATTATCTTGGATGATCTAGGTAAAACCAGTCTATTCACATGAGCCTCTAGAAGCAAACATGTTCTCCAGCTGGATGTAGGAAGCCTCGGTGGCACTAGTTGTGAAACAGAAGTGTACATAGTCAAGAACAGAACGCACTTCAAGGAGTCAAGAGTTGCTCAGAGGAGATGATCGAAAAGAAAATGGACTCCTCAGGGGTACTACTGCAAGGAACGAGAGTCTACAAACGACCTGGAGAAGCTGATTCTTTGCAGAACCTTCTGATAAGAAGCCATCCGGGGAGCACCTTACTTTTGGCCTTGATACTCAGAACCCAGAAACCAGTCCACACTTCAGTGAAACTGAGATCTGCCATGATTAACAGTGAGATTTAACCAAAAATTTGTGGCTAAATTTTAGTAATTTTTTGCAGAAGCAAAACTACTACTCAGGTCAGGATATGTAGCGTTCCTTATATATACCTGGCAGTATATAGAGCTGAAACCTCTGAGGTAATTTATTTGAAAAAGAAGGAGATGAATGTCTTATTTGGAAGCTAGTTTCCACCTTAGGAAGGAACTGAGATTTGTGTTGATGAATAAAGAAAGAAAGAAAGGCCTTGTCTTTTCGATATTAAATTCAATAGATGCAAACAATACACCTAACTAGAGCTTGCAAACAAAGTTATTATCTTTATTATTCAATAGTTCAATCATATCATGGAGAGCTGTACAATCATGCTCAATCAGCATTAGGGCTTCCCCTCCCCCCATGGCTAAATTGCCTTTAAGATAATTAATTCTTGCAATCACAATCCATTCTAGTGCTCCTTCCCCCTCCCATCTTTATTAGTTACTCCTGAAATCCCCTTTCCCAGCCTATCTCCCACCCACCCCCACCCCCTTGTATTCCATGATCCCCTTGTGTCCTTATTCTCCTTATGCCTCCACTCCCCTGTGCTTCGCAGCTGGAGACCCAACCGAAACAATTAAAATAACAAAATACCAAGGATTGTCATGCTGCTTGGTAAGAATTTCTTCCTTCTAGGAGTCTCTAAATAAAATTCTCTTGCAATCCCCTATGTATTTCAAAAGTAAATCTTTCTCTTGTTCAGACAAGAACCTGAATCCTGGTAACATTGGACATGTAGATCACATAGACAATATTCAGAATTATGGGGGTTTATTAGAGAAGTTAATAAGTTACCACAACTCAAGATCAACAAGCTGTAAAGGTACAGGCACTGGTCCAGAGCAACACCCCTCCTCAGCAGCATCCAAATCTCTCTCCGGTCCTCAGTCTTAACCATGTGGTCTCTTGACCTCTGTCTCCATGAACCAGGAAGCTTACCTGTCCCTTAGTCTCACAGTCCCAAGTCTTGGTGTTGTTCCTCTGTTTTCTTTCATGGTTCTCATACCCCGACCTTTGGTCATCTCCTAGCTGTCACTTTGCACCATAATCTGTGCTGCTGTCTGTCTCTGGTGCCTTTGGTCTAGACTGCTGCCACATGGACCAAGATCTCCAATATGCTCTTCTTCAGTTGGTCCTGAATTTTCTATGTCTGAGATGGTTCATCTACAGAGAAGAATGGCGTTGATGGAGGTGTGATGTTTTGTCTTTCAGTAGGCCATAGCCCCAAGGAAACAAAGACTGTAACTTAATTCATATCACCACTAAGGTCGA
Organism: Tenrec ecaudatus; assembly: GCF_050624435.1. Classification (NCBI taxonomy): domain Eukaryota; kingdom Metazoa; phylum Chordata; class Mammalia; order Afrosoricida; family Tenrecidae; genus Tenrec; species Tenrec ecaudatus. The sequence goes on from NC_134532.1 coordinate 114,669,336, forward strand.
GACTTAATCTCACTTTAACCTTATCCATTTGTAAAACAGAGAAGACACTCAAAAATGGGATTATAATCTTACTCCAGAATTATGTCATGTAAGGAACTATGACAAGCAGGACCTATTAATTGACTCCATCGCAATTGAGATTGTTAATATATACCTATTTCCAGCATGTAGAACTATTGATTCTTCTCTCATTCAGAAAATTATTGTCCTGATTAAAATGAGCTTATAATATCTCCCTGCGTATTTGTGATTTATAAAAGTCAACTAGAGGATAAGTCAATAAGGATCTCATACTCATTGTTCTCCAAATGCAGTGGGATCACAGAATAAGTGGCAGGAGGGGGAGAGAGGAGTATAATGCCCTATTTGATAAAGTTTCCTGATCTTAGGAATTGGTCACTTTAATGCAAATTTCTTAAGAATAAGCAAAGCAAACAGGATTTTCTAATAAGACAGAAAGAAATCAATCTTCATAAATTAAATTTTTTCTTCCAAAGGATTTTACTGATATCCTTAATCCCTTTTGGTGCAGTGAATTATTTAAGATGTCTTTCTAGCTGTGGATACGGGATTGCCATCAAATAACCAAATAGGGCTATGCAAATGAGAGGTGCTAGTGGGCTCTCATGAAATCGGAGAATTTGCTAATAATTTAAAGTAAACAGTGCCCTTGTTGGGAGTGAGACCATACAAATAAGCTTTATGAAACCCCAACATAGAATTGGTCAGTTTCGTCATCCTGCATGCCTTTTTTTGGTCATTCTATGCATAGGCAGAAAGAGAGCTCTCACTGCTATGAAGAAAGAAGAGCCAGGAATGAACCTGAACTCTCGTTTGGACCTGAAATCCCTGTGTGAACTTCTTGGACCCAAGAGACAAAGACTATGAAACAAAAGGCATAGTGAAACAGCAAGAAACTGAAGCAAAGACCCCACAGAGACAGAGAGAGTAGAGCCAAAGAAGAGAGTGTCAGGATTCAAAGAAATGAAATTCCCACCCCACAGAGCAAGAAAGCTATGTACCTTCTTGCAGGAAGCTTTCTGGCAGCGTCAGGGTGTTAGAGTTGCCAATCTATATAACAGAGTTATGCTTAAATCTTCTTGCCAGGGTGAGGTGACTTTGCGCAGAGTTCAAAGAGCTTTTAATACTTGCCAAAGCAGGCAGAGCCAAACTGAGAGACCAGAATGAAGCATGGCGGCAGCCACTACTAAAAGGAGACTGTCCTGGTTGAAGAACTGTAGCCTGAGTGTTCATGAACCTGCTTTGTAATCTGTTGCATCCATAATTAGCTTCATTACTTGTGAGTATTGTCTAAGACTTCTGTGTTTCCATTGCAAGAGATTATCAAAGGGAGTAGGGCGGTTAAGAGTGCCACTTAATGGAAGCCTCAACCCAAGAGCTACTAGTTCTGATAACATGGTCCAGCTTGATACTCACCTTCATGAAGAGATCAAAGAAGATAAGGGCGCCACAGCAAAGTGTGGTGAAGAAAGCAGATGGTGCCTGGCTAGCAATTGGAATATCATTTGGGGTCTCAAAGGCTTGTTTTCAAATAAGCAGCCATCTAAGTGAGCAGTCACCTAAGCCCACATGGAAGAACACCAGCACGTGTGACCCAAAAATGACAATAACAAAATTCTAATATGACAAGGGAAAAGAATCCGAGCTAAAAATGTGAACACCCAATTTGTAGAAGGCTATGGAGCCCAAAACCTATTTGCAGAGTATCTGGTCAGACTGAGACACTGGCAGATCCTATGCCTAGCCAGGGGCAAGGTTCTCAAACAGAGATCATTGTAATCTTGGTCTTGCTGGATCAAACTTGATCCTGGGTCAGCTGACCTCCCTTTTGGCCCAACCTGAATCTGTTCCGGTGCAACTCTCTCTTGCATGCTCCATGACAAGAATTTTTAAACATGGATGATTGTCTTTTCTTTCTTGTTCATTATTTGTGTTTTCATCTTTATAGTATTATTGTTTTATCCTTACCACTTCATTTTCCTTTTGTTTTTTTGCTGTTTTTGTTGGGTTTTCCAGTTTGAGAACACAGGGGGAGTGGATGCACAGAGAAAATTGCTGCAAGTGTCTATCGGAGATGAAGGGAGGGGTGGAAGGTAGGGATGGTGAAGGGATTTCAGGATTAAACAATGAACGCAGGAGGTGGGAGGGAGCCCTGGAACTGATTGTGATCACATAACTCATTTTAAAAGTGATTTGACCAGGGGAAAATGTTTTCTAAAAATTGATTGTGACATAATGATTGTATAATTCTTCTTGATATGATTGAACTATTGAATTGTATGATATATGGATTATGTGCCAATAAAATGGCAAAAACCTTTTTAATCGCAACAGTGAAAAAAATGTGAATAAAAATTAATATGACTCTTACTAATTAAGTACTAGCTCTTTTTTTTAAAAAAGGAAATCATTTTATTGGGGGCTCCTACAGCTCTTATAATAATCTATACATCAATTGTATCAAGCACATTTGTACATATGCTGCCATCATTTCCAAAACATTTTTTTCTACTTGAGCCCTTGGTATCAGCTCCTCTTTTCTCCCTGCCTCCTCACCCTTGATAATTTATCGATTATTTTTATTTTCATATTTTACACCATCCGCGGTCTCCCTTCACCCATGTTTCTGATGTTCATCCCCCTTGGGGTAGAGGTGGAGTTGTATGTCGACCACTGTGATAAGTTCCCCTTTTCTCCCCCTTCTTCCCCCAACCCCCTACCCTCATGGTATTACTACTCTTATTCTTGGTCCCGAGGTGTTTATCTGCCCTGGATTCTGTGTGTTGAGAGCTCTGATCTGTACCAGTGTACATACTCCGGTTTAGCCAGATTTGTAAGATAGAACTGGGGTCATGATAATGGGGGTAGGGGGTGGGGAGGAGAGGCAGCATTAAGGAACTAGAAGAATGTGTCTTTCATCAGTGCTGTACTGCACCCTGGCTGGCTCATCACTTCCTTGGGACCCTTCTGTGAGGGGATGTCCTTTTGTCTACAGATGGGCTTTAAGGACTAGTTCTGATCAGTACTGTGTTCTTTCAAATTTCCCTTCCAAGGTTTTATCTGCATGCACAAATAGTTTTGACATAAAATACAGTGTCCACTGTATTATTATTGTTGTTAGCATTATACAATAAACACATGTCCACTTTGTTCTTTCTTTTTCACAATTACCAATTGGAGAGTTCCTTTCCAAATTAGCAGATGCTGAATGTTAGGAAGGACATTCTCTGTGCTATTGCCTTCATTGTCTTACTACAGAATGCAGATAGTTGATGCTAGTTTTTTTCATGATTACCAACTTAAACTCTCTGCCATAAGGTCAATTGTAACTCACAGTGACCCTACGTGAAAACATAGAATTGCCCCATAGTTTCCCCAGGCCTTAAATCCTTGCCGACTCGTCCCGCCAGATCTTTCTCCCATGAAGCAGCTAGTGAGCTCAAGAGTCAAAGACTCTCACTGAGTCCAGGCTCTGCCACTGACCAGCTATCTGACCTTGGGTACTTTGATTAACCTCTAGGATGTTGTGCTATCCATAATGTGGGCTGGGGCGGGGAGTGTAGTGTGGTCCAGTTATAGGGAATATGAAAAGATAGAGTAAAAATGCATATAAAGCGTGTAGCACATAAAACTATAACCAAACTGGTTGCCTCCGAGTTCATTCCAACTCCCAGGGACCCCCTGTGCTTCAGGGCTGAATAGGTTCCTGGGTTTTTCAAAGATGTAATCTTCCAAACGTAGATTTCCAGGTGTCTCTTCAAAGCCATCTGTGCGTGGAATAGAACCACAACTTTTTCAGTAATCAACCAAATGCTTAACCTTTGGCAGTACCCCGGATTTCACCTGACACATAACAAGTGGCACTTAATTATGCGATAATTAATATTTCTTCTGTTTAGCCATTGTCTTTCTTCAATTGCCATGCTTAAAGTATTTCACAATTTCAATATAAAATTTCAGAGAGGAGAGAGAGCCAGATCAAAGCCCACTTCTTTCAGAAACCATTCCTAGTCCCATTGCACTTGATGGTCTAATCCCGTTTGTTGGTTTGTTGCTCTGCACATTCACACAACCTCTGGGGTTTTTGCATTGCCACCTAGGGTCATGTAAGCATTTGACAACTCCTCGCATAACCTACAGGCTCCCCAAAGCCAGAATAATAGTGTGTCTCTTTGTGCGGAAGATGTGATTGCTTTTAGTTTGCTGCATTTCCAAAGCAGCGTCTTCTGTTTACAGTATTTCCACTTTGTCCTCGTTGTTGGCACTGGTTACAATTGTGATCGTCCTCCTGGGTTTTATAGTTTTGTCTCATTTTCCTTGGCCTAGTTTCACATATCTTCTAAATTAATGCTAAGAACATTTTGGATTTAGAAAAAGCGAGACTGTGGTGAGAGAAAATGAAGCTTTGGGGGAAGGCTAGAGTATTTCAAACACTAACATGGATAAATACATGCAAACCTTTTCTGTAAGCTTGTTTTCCATTGCGTTTATTTACTGTTACAAACTTTTACTGAAAGAGTCTTAAACACAAACATATTGGAACCAAGAGGCTTTTAAAACATATGTGCCGGCATTATCCAAATCCATGCAATAAGCTCTCTCCCAGGAATCAACCCATTTCACTAAATTTGGCATGTTTCAAAACGGATTTTTATGACCAGGCCCAATGGAATCACAAACTTTGGTATAGTTGACAGGTTTATCACTCAAATCCCATGCACATGAACTTCTGCTGACACAAAGATCGAAAGAAACCCATGTTGATGACCACAAAAAAAGTCAAATGAAATTCGGGCATAAGAGCTCTTCTGTACACTCATCTCTGCCACCTGAAAGTATCTTTCATCCTTTTTAAAACTTGCTGTTGGCGTTGACTTCAGTTAGCCACTGAGTCTGCTCTTGCCAAATCAAAACTCATTACCTTATAATTTGCTGGGTCTTTAATATACCGTGGATGATCCTCTGATAGGAAACCGTTCAGCTCGCCACTGTCAGGGATAGAGGCACAGAATACAAAGTCGCGAGCATTCCTCAGGGAGAGTGAAATTTCAGCAGCCCCTGAAACTTCATTGCACTGAGGCTTCACAGATGCCTTCCGAGCTATGAAAGGTTTCGTGTGGTATTCAGAGTTTGCTTTAGGCAAACATCATGTTTGATTAACATGAAATTTGCACATCTCGGTTTCATATGCATGCTAGGGTAAACCGTGGACCAGAGGATTAATTCAACTCCTGGTGTTCAGGGCAGAGCATAGGAGGCGCTTGTCATGCTTTCCATCCTGTCCTCAAAACCGCCATGGCTGGAAGCCAATTTTTAATGATTGGGAGTAATCATAGATCTGACCCGGAGACAAGAGAAATGATTAAAAACAAACAAACAAACAAACAAACACACCCCACCTCACTGCCATTGAGTAGATGTTGACTCACAGCGCCCTTTTTTGACTCGCGGAACTGCCCTGTGAGTTTCCGAATAGAGCGTCCCAGCTTTCTCCCTCGGAGCCGCCGCCGGTTTCCCACTGCAGTCTGAAGGAGTGCGACCAACCACGAAGCGCAATAAACTAAAAGCTACGGCTTTTAAATAGCTGTGTGTGTATACTAAAAGATAACGTTAAAAACTGTTTTCTAAAAACTCTATACTCTCTCCATGAGCCAGTAGAATGAATTTGTTTTGAGCAGTAACCGCTTAGAATTCTCTGTTCCAATATCTACGTTGAACACCAGCTGTATGTGCAACATAAATATTGACCACTTCCTGTAAATCTTTGCCTGATAATCCTCATCCATCATTAGTAACTCTCACCATGGCCTTCCAAGTGAGTTCTTTCTCCCTCGTCAAGTTACTATTCTCAAGGAAAACGTGTACAAGAACTCATCTGTTATCTCTAAGTGCCCCTACCATGCCCGGTGCCTAGCACGATGTACAATGCCTTCCACATTCCAGGGAAGTAACCGATTGAATCAATCTGTCCCCTGTGGCTCGCTCCTAGTCGCGGTCCAGCAGGTGGCAGCATTGCAGCCCTCAGCGGAGACCAGGCATTGAGGCAGCATTGTTGGGCTTCAATTAAGGCACTTCTGCGTTTCCCTCTTTGTCTTGCTTCCACGGCTGAGCCATGTATGTGTAAACATTCATTCATGGGAATGTGTATGTCAGCGATTTATGAGTTTTTCTGCTTTGCAATCCTCTATGTAATTTTATGAAAAATAGAGGTACAGTTTTTTTGAAATTTAATAATCCCCTCTCCCTATTATCACATATACTTTGGAAACACAGCATAATTGTGATTAATATAATAGATCACATGCACGAGATGAGTAAAACATGTTGTTGGGTGGTAAGAAGTACATTCGTGTAATCTCCATTCCTCTTGTTTCTGTCTAGGGAGGCGTTAGCTAGAGAGACATCCGTCAGCCTTTCTCTATGCTTCTTACTTACCATTGCCTGTGGGAAGAGAAAATAAGGCTGTCTGGTGAATGTGGGAGAAGGTACTGAATAAGTTTGGCTTAGGCTTTCCCTCCTTGTCTTTTGCCGGGCAGTCTGTCCACTGGACTTGACGTTTAGACCTGCTCTGTGCCAGGTGGTTAGCATGCTCATCTAAATGGAAATCCACAGTCATCTTGCATTGCTTACACCCAACTCAGTTTACCCAGAAGGGGCGAAGTGTTCGTTAGGAAGACATTTGTGGCTGCATATCCATAACGCAACCTTCGCATCAGCCTTTTATTAGTAATAAATCTGGCATTTTTACCTTCATCGCTGGACTCCTTGTCTGCATTGTGATTAGTGCCTTTGAACCAGTTCCTGTGCAGAGCCACTCTACGTACACTGCCCAGTTCCGCACCCTTCTCGCCGTCCTTGTGGTGTCGCATCTCATTGTGACAGCCACGATGGGAATCCATCTCACGCAGCGTCTTCCTTTTTTTTTTTTTTAAACTAACTAACTCCTTGGTCTAGACTTGTAAAGGGTGTGGAGGCAAGGGGATTCCCCCCCCCCAAAAAAATCAACCAACTGTTGTAAAGTCATAACGTATGCAAAAATAGAAAAATACTCCATGGAGTTTCCAAGGATGGGACCTTTTGAAGACATTCCTCAAGTCTTTCTTGTGAGCGTTTTATGGTACAAAAACCCCAAACACCAAACTCACTGCCATCGAGTCAATGCCAACTGATAACAACTCGTTAGGGCAAGATAGAACTTCCCCATGAGTTTCTGAGACTGTAACTCTTTATGGGAACAGAAAGTCAGTTTTTTTCTCCTTTAGGATACAAAAGAGACCTCAGATCTCAAAATCTTACTTAAGAAGAACATTGATTCATCTTAAGCAATAAAAGACAAGACAAAGATACATCAATTGGATGAGAGATACAATTTCAAAGAGGTCATAATGGCATCCAAAGGTTTGTAGACATTCGGAAAATTAAGCAGGACCTGGGAGGGCACAGGAACCCAGCACAAAAGCATCACCCGTGGCAGATCGACACAGTACAGTTGCAGGCAGGACTGTAGAGAACTGTAGGAGTGGGACCATGCGTGGGGTGCACACATTCTGCTAGACAAAAGAGCTTATGACATTGTTGCACTCCTACCAAGCCAGTCAGGATATGACTCATGACCACAAGACTCTAACACCCCAATTTTCACTAAGGGCACACCCAAGTGAGTTCCCAAAAGGCTGTGACACTCCTTCCCTGCCCCAACCTACTGGCTAAGGGAGTGACAGCAGTCCACTCTCTCAATGCACCCTGCCTGAGGGCAAACCATTCATGATGCTTGTTTGTGGTCAGAAGGAATTCAATGGGGGCTGAACTTATGTGGCGACTCATAAATAGATTTTAGGATTCCATTGTAAACTGTAGCCTTCTTAGAACTCGGTGCTCAGAAATTTAAATTCTAATATGCGTGGCATCTCTGAGTGGGTTCAAACCATTACTCTTTTAGTTAGTAGTGAAGAGTTAACCCATTTATATCACCTTGGGACTCCTTATACAGGGGAAAGAGTGAAGGGAAGTTTTATTTATGTTTCTCCACATTCCAATAAATGACACTCAACACCGCATCTTATTTTAAAGGTCACTTTTTAAATAAAATATTTCATTCTCATGTTTTTTCTTCATAACTAAGAATCTTCTCATGTTTGACAGCCAACATTTGAACTGTCATGTCTTAAGATTTCTTATTGTCAATCACTAATCGATTGCTTTATCAAATGCTAATATTCAATAATATAAAAAATACATGAGTCTCAAAAGAGTATCAATCTTTTATTTCAAAAAACTAGCATCCGAATTAGTGGACGAAGGTAAATTAGGTATTTACCCCCAAAATGACATGTTATTCTAAGGAACCTCTGGGAAATATTTGTTCATTCGAAGTGTCTTGACATACTTTCAACATTTGTTTAATCAATTGAAATAAAGCAACTAATTATCTCACAAATAAATGCTCAAAAGCATTCTGCTTTGTTCACTAGCCAAGGCTTAAAGTTTTGTATATACCCAATCCTTGACAAGACCTTGAGCAACTATTTCAAGACCCTCAAGAGACTATTCATTAATATTCCTAAAATAAACCAGGATATTTTTAGTTGCTAATCAGTTACAGCTTCAGAGAAATTGGAAAAGATTTATGAGTTGGGCCAATTATGTATTCATATTTATCTCAAAGTCACAAATCATCCCTCTTTCATCCCCAAATAATCCTACTAATTTCAAGTCAAGGTTCAGGTATATATCACTAGCCTCTTCTTTAGCCTTGCCTTAACATCTTTTAAAGAGCAGAAAAATTCATAAACTGATCTGTTGGTTAACGCTGTTTCCTCGTAACCCTGTCTCCCTCATCTCAGCTTCACTCTTCTCTATTTTGTTATTTTGTGTTAGGGTTGCATGGGCATAAAGTCGAATGAATCCGACTATATTGATCAAGGTGATATTGATGTTTCCATGCTTTCTACTTATTTTATTTTAAACATGTGATAATTACTCTGAAATGTAGTACGTGGATTCTCATCCACAAGGGAACTTGCAAGCTCCAGACCCATGTGGTCTGCTAAGATCTAGAGATGCGCCACGCTCAGAAACATGCACACAGCAGCAATGTGTGAACCACAGTGTTATCAAATCCTGGGGTCCTTTCAAAAGAAATGACGCATCCTGAATATAGAACAGATATGCCCCACTCCCCGGGTGAAGCTGGTCCCAGCTCTCACGTTGGGAAGGGATGTTGTCTGGGGAAACGCATCTATTTTTAAACCGCTTTCAAAGGGAAGGTGGTTGCCACTTATCAACTGGTCAAGCAACTTTCGAATGACTTGCTCCGTGTTAAAGCCATTGATATTGTCAGATTTTTGTACATTTCAGATTCTTCCATACTTTACATTGATATGCAGAGTGTGCGGTGCTGGTTGTTTAAATCTTCAAGAAAGATAAATAGCTTGAGCCTTTTAGCAGAGTAGCTGTGGGCACAGATAAAGGAGGCAGCCTATCAGTACTGCTTGCCGTGACTGCGGTAGAACTGTTGGCAGCAAATGTGGCAACACTGTATTGAGTGCCCACTAGGGCCCGGCGCAGCTCCGGATGCTTGGGGTGGGGATGGGAGGACACCCCTGACCTCAAGGAGATGATACTCGAATGATTTCTAACTAGAAAACCTGCTGACAGAGAAACGCTGCATTGAAAGTAAACATTCAAGCATGATAGAGATAACAGCGGGAGAGGGCGAATCAAGGTAAAGGGGCTGGGTAGGGGAAGCTAGAAAGAGGTGAGCGATGGGGTAAGCCTTTAAATAAAGTGGTCAAGGTTACCTTCACTGGGAAATGAAGTTCAGGCAAAGATTTGAAGGAGATTCGAGGGCTCTCTAATGTGCTGTAAGATGAGCATTTCATGTAAGAGAAATAGCCGACTCGTAGGTGCCAGGTGGGAGATCGCCTAGAATAATGAGGCGCAGTTAAAGCCTCCTCTCTGCCTGCAAAGCCTAAACTAGAGAAAGCTGCAGAAGGAGAGATTGGAGTGAAGTGGGAGGACCCAGCCTTTTAAGAACGGGATGGAATTCAGCTTCTACCTTGCGTAAAATAGGGAGCTGTCTAGGTTTTTAGCAGGGGAGTAGTACCACAATAAGCTTCAAACTGTAAAAGGCTCGTTCTGGCTGATTTCTGAAAGTGTCGTGCAGAGGGATCAAACAAACTCATTGCCTTTGGTCATTTAGGACTCACGGCCACCCTGTAGACAAGAATCGATGACAAGAGACCTGGTTAGTACACCAGGGATTCTGGGGAAGTGGTGGTAAGTGGGTAGATTCTGGTTGTATTTTTTTCAGTGGAGCCAATAAAATTTCCCAAAGGATTAAGTGTTGGTTGGAAAGAAACAAAACTCGTCCCACATGGAGGGACCTGGTTGACTGAAGTGAGCTGGGTGAAGCGGGACGGACGACAAGGAAGCTGAGTATTAGACATGTGGAGTCTGAAATTTATTAGATAGACATGCAAGTGGTGATATTGAGTGGCTGAGTCTGCAAAACAGATGTTGTCTGGAGGTGTGAAAATGGGACTCATTATCCTTTAGATTTTACTTAAGCAGTGACGTCATTATGGGGGGATGGAGGGGGAGACTTCATGTGTGACCCCAAAATGACTGTCTATAAAATGTGTGTGCAGTGTTTCAGCAGAAATATGTTATATTGTACAAAAGTATCCCTGTAGTTAGGTATAATATAACATAAACAATTTTGTAAGGCCAGCATACGTACACCTGTATATTGACAAGGCTAAAACTCTATGCTAATTTACATCGGACTCCTCGAATACACTCCAGTCAGAGTTGTCCTTATGACCCAATGACAGTGACATCTTGAATCATGTGGTTTTGTCTGCGTGCATGACAAGCCTGCTGTGTTATTTGCATTGATGCCAATGTTTTAGAGTTGCTAGTTTGGTAAATTTTCTGGTGTTTCAGCTCCAATACGGTGCTAAGCGCTATTTGTGAACCTATATCAGTAACGTGTTTGAAAATAAAGTAGTAGCTAAAAGGGAAAAAAAAACAGAAAAACAAAAAGGCATCTGCACAGTGACTGATAATGTAGCTAATGCCGCACTTCAGTATAAGAAGGTTTTGTAGATTACGTCTGATTGTTGGTCTTCATATAACCTAAGAAAGATGACATTTAAGTAATTTACAGCAATATCACATAACTTTATTATGACCACATACTATTATGATTAAAATTGGTACCATTACTGAGCATTCTGGGTGATTTGATAGGAAAGGGAGTCTCCTGGAAGGTTCACACAATCCCCAGTGAGACCACTGTACTTATAGCTATGAAACCAAGGGACATCACAAAGAAGATGAGTCTGAATAAAGAAGAGAATAATCCAGAGAAAAATACCTAATAGACCTCCAAATTAAGAAGGAGACCTAGCCATGAACACAGAAGATCATCAGCAAGACTGGAAGAAAACTAAGAGTATGGTATCAAAGACTGGAAAGCAAATGAAGAAAGTTTATAAAAGAAAAAAGAATGACCAAGCATGTCAAATGCTGCCAACAGGTCAGGTAAAATTAGACTTGAGAGCTGACCTTTGACTTGGCACCATGAGAGTCACTGTTGACATTAAGAGGAGTGGCTTTGCATGTGACAGTTGGGCCTTGAACAAGGGAGACTGAAGAAGAGCCAATGCATTTGAATTGTGGTGTTGGAGAAGAGTTGAAAGGAGTCTTAGAAGAAGTACGCAACCAGAGTGCTCCTTAGGGGCAAGGATGGTGAGACTTCATCAGACATGTTTTGGACATGTTGTCAGGAGAGACCAGTCACTGGAGAAAGACACCATGCTTGGTAAAGTAGAGGGGCAGCAAATAAGAAGAGAGCCCACAACAGGATGGGCTGAGGCACGGGAGCATGTGTGAGGATGGTGCAGTGTTTCCTTCTGTTGTGCACACGGTCACTATGGGTTGGAACTGACTCAATGGCACCCAACAACAACAACAAAGCACAATTAGAGAAATTGTCAATTTCCCAATTGTCAATTTCTCAATTTTCTCACTGACGTATAAAACAATATTCTCAGATGACAGGGAGGAGAAGGAAAGGGGGTTGACGGTCTAACATGTGGGAGAAGGTATGACTTAGTTGCTTAGGAGAGGTAAGAGAGAAAGGACCAGAGACATGTATTTGCCTTTTAACACTAAAGGTATACTTGAGGTTTAAAGTGGAAATAGTAAGTATAGTAGCATGTATTCTTTCAGTCATACAGAGTTGCTAAAGGATTGAAGTAGGCTTTGAGATAAAAAATTCAGTTATGATTTGGCCAAAATACAGAATTAAGGAAAGGGCCAAGGAGCCAGAACAGAACCAAACTCAAACTCAGTACCACCTAGTCCGTGCTGACTCATCGTGACCCTACAGAACAGAACAGGATTGTAAAACCAGTTTGGATATGTGCAGCATCCCCAATACTTCAAATGCCATGCACACCAGTAGAAGCACCAGCCATAGAGTGAATTACTATGGCGTTCTAGCCATAAGCCTTTGTGATGCACTGTAATTTCTAGCCTCTGTGCCTGTGATTATAACCCCTTTGGGAGGGAGTTCTCAGTTCTACTAGAAGAGAGGATAAAGGTTCTATGTATTCTGAGACTAAATCTCATCAAATCACAGTTTTCAAAGGGGCAGCCTGAGATTTTTGTCATAACTGAAAGTAGAAGGGGAACCAAATTATGACCCTTTGTTGCCTTGGGGATAAGATGTGCTGAAAGACAGAAAACACACTTCCATATGAGAGAATAACTCAGAAGCACAGAGAAAGAATTTCTAAGATTATCGAGGAAGAAGAACCATCAATGGACCACTTTAGAAATACCTGTCTCAAGTGAAGGAGGCAGCAGAAGCCATGCCAGGCTGAGGCTAGAGACTGAGGCAAGGAGAACATGAGAGAAATAAAGGTGAGCCTGGAGACAATGAGATTGTGAGACAGAGCAGGGGCTGGGCTTCCTGATCCACAAGGACAGAGGCCAAGGGACCACGTGGCTGAGAAGATGAAGACTAGAGAGAGATTTGCTGCTGATTTAGGAGAGGCACTTCTGTGGACAAAAGACTATACTCTTGTTTTCTGATACTGGCTTGTACTAACTTGTTAGCTTCCCTAATAAACTCCCACAATCGCACTCTCTCTGGCCACGGGTTATCAAACCCAGCAGGGAAAGTAAAGTGTTGGAGAAGGAAGAGTCGGTGTTGGAATAGAATCAAGACGATAGAGAGTGTAGGCCTGTCGGACCCCGGCCTCATGACAATTGCGAAGTTGAATTCTGCATGTCCCTGTGTAGTCAGAAGACTCAGATATGGCCTCTTCATCATTTCCACGACACCCCACCAGCAATAATATCTCCAAAGCATAGATTACTCAAGATTTTCCATTCCCCTGCTCACTTCAATCTCCCAAGAATTGGTAAGAGAAAGAAAATGAAGATATGACTCAAAATTCCTATCAATCTGAAAATGTTCAGAAGATATCAGAGTAAAAGATAAAATGGGTGATAGGTTATTTACAGAAGATAATTAAAAATTATTTGAGAATGTCACTGACTTTGGTTATTCATATTTCCCACTGCTACAGTATTTTCAAGTTTCTTATCAGAATATAATGAGCAGCTAAAAATAAAGTTATAAAAGTGCAGCTGATTAGAAAGAAGGCAAGGATCTTCCTCATAATTGAAAGTTGAGAGTTCCAGGTTTATATACAAAACGTGGGGTCCCTAGGACAGAACTTATCATAATGACACTCATTTCTTCTTACTAAAGTAAAAGAACTGAGAGCACAAACAGAAAATACCTAATGTGCCAATTACATATAATGTTGGCGAAAACCTTTCTGGACCAATCAACTATTATGCTGATCTTAAAGTACATGGAGAGATTGTCAATGTTTCTGATGAAAAAGGCTGGTTATAACTCCACATCTAATAGGGTATCAATGCCAAAGTAGAGAGTCAGATGATCCTAGAAAAAAAATTCATTAAAATCGAAATGGTTCGCGAAGGCCCGTGCGGGTGTTGACGCGATGTGATTTCTGCCCAGTGCTCTGAATGTCAAAGTGAAGAAATTCAATGAAGTGCGGGTAAACGGCGGGAGTAACTATGACTCTCTTAAGGTAGCCAAATGCCTCGTCATCTAATTAGTGACGAGCATGGATGGATGAACGAGATTCCCACGGTCCCTACCTACTGTGCAGCGAAACCACAGCCAAGGGAACGGGTATGGCGGAATCAGCGGGGAAAGAAGACCCTGTTGAGCTTGACTCCAGTCTGGCACTGTGAAGAGTCATGAGAGGTGTAGAATAAGTGGGAGGCCCCGGCGTCAGTCGTTTCCCCGCGAGGGGGGCGGGCAGGATCCCGCCAGTCATGCGGGCCGCTGGTGAAAAAAAAAAAATCGAAATGGTATCCACATAGTGCTGAAAGATGAAGTGAATTTCTTATTCTCCATTATTTTTAGATTTCTTGACTTGTTTCCAATATTGTCATTATAATCAGGCAAAAACATAATGATCATGGCCCTACTATTGTAAACAACAAAAGAGACACCAGTCAAGAATACCACCAATTTATCACATTATTCTGAATTGTTCATGAACAGTTCTGGTTATAACAGAACACAGACTTAAAATGTTACGTTATAACTCCAATGCAATCCCTATCTTGCTTTCGTGGCTTCAAGCAAATAATAGAGTCATACATGACTATTGTCTCATTGCAAAAGAGAAGATAATAAAGAGTGATTACACCAGGGTGTGGTGGATTAACTAATCTGTGCTTTGAAAGCAACTTTGGAAAAGTGATGTCAACAATGATGATGGTTTTCTCTCTCTTTTTTTTCCCTTACAGATAAAAGTCTTTTTTTTTTTTCTGCTAAGAAAGGAATCCAGAAACTTTCAGCCCCAAAGCCAAACTCTGCCCTCAGTTATGTGTGTACAGTTAGTTTCATGTGCATAGTTGAGGGCAGAAGTGGGCCCATAAAAAGTGAATAATCTGGACATTTTTTAAAAATCTGAAACAAATTAAATCTGATTTGATAACTAAATTCTGAGGTGACCCAATTAGAATGGGATTTGTTGTATTCAAGAAACAGTGTTTTCATTTATGTGAGAAAATAGAAACAATTTTCTTTAGCCCAATCGAGTACAAATAGTTATTTTTTAGGACCATAATTTATTCTGACAAGTACGAAAAGTAATACGTCAGTAAACAATTTGAACACTCCCTGACTGGAACTTACTGAAGAAATTCTGTGAAGTTAAGACAGTCAGAAAGAGCACACATCTAAAGTGCAAAAATGTATTTATTGAAGTAGTGATGCAGAGTTGTAACATTAAACTTTTTTGAAGTTTTAATTATATAAATTAATTAAATCATCATGTCAGATCTTAGTTTTAAATCTTTTTAAAAAATTATTTTATTGGGAGTCTCTTACAGCTCTTATAACATTTCGTACATCAATTGTATCGAGCACATTAGTACATATGTTGCCACCATCATTTCCAAAACATTTTCTACTTGAGCCCTTGGTATAAACTCCTCTTTTGCCCCCTCTCTCCTGCCCCCCACCCTGCCACCCTTGTGAATGCTTGATCAATTGTATATTGTTATTATTATTTCATATCTTACACTGTCCATTGTCTCCCTTCACTCACATTTCTGTTATTCATGCCCTGGTTGGTGGGGAGGGGAGGGGAGCAGTGGCTATATATCCAACCTTGATGAGTTCCCCCTTTCTCCCTTTTCCCCATTCCCACATGATATTGCTACTCCCACTACTATTCCTGAGGGTTTTATCTGCCTTGAATTCTACGTGTCCAGAGATCTTGTCTGTACCAATGTGTCTTCGCCGGACTAGCCAGATCTGTAGAATTGGGTCATGGTAGTGGGAGCATTCAGCTACCAGAGGAATGATGTGTGTTTCATACCTGCGCCTTGGTTGAATCATCCCTTCCTTTACAACCCTTCTGTCGGGGGGAGGGAAGGGGGGATATCCAGTTGTCTACAGATGGATTTGGGTCTCCACCCCAAAGTCCCTCATTTACATCACTGTAGTTGTTTGTTTGGGATCTTTGGCTACCTGATACCTGATCTCCCAGACACCACATGATCACACAGGCTGGTGTGCTTCTTCCATGTGGGCATATTTGCTTCCCTACTCGATGGCTGCTTGTTTAACTTCAAACCTTTAAGATCCCAGACACTGTATCTTTTGAGATCCAGGCACCGTCCACTCTCTTCACCACATTTGTTTATGCACCCATCTTGTCTTCAGCTATCGTGTCGGGAAGGGAAGTATGAAGAATGCCAAGTTATTAGACAACGTGATTTTGTGTTAAGGCAGGCCTTGAGAAGAGGCCCAAAGTCCATCTGCTATCTTAGTATGTTTACATCTATACATGCCTATAACTATACCTCTATAAATAGCTTTGCCTCTTATTTCTTTCTTTCCTTTATTTCCTTTCACCTTCCGCCTATCCCACTATCATGCTTACCCTTCATTTGGCTTTCAGTAATTCCTCTCAGATAAATTGCACTTGTTTAATCCCATCAGGCAATATACCCTCTCCTTGCCATCAATTTTAGATCACTTGTTGTTCCCTTATCCCTGAGTTTGTTGACTCCCCACCATGCCTGTTCCCCACACCCTATTCTCCCATTCCCCTCCATCCCCCCATACCACCAGCCTTGTTGTTTACTTCTTAGGATTGTTCATTCTGGTTATCATATATAGATAGACATAGGGATAAAAAAAACAAAAAATGTTTTAAAAGTAGAAATCAAAACAAAAAACTAATAGACAATCCCAGATCTGTATGCTGATCTTTATGTACATTTCTGATCAAGTCTGATGAGGTGCCAACTCTGTCTCCTGAGTCAGAAGTCTATTTTCAGGATTCCTCAGGATCTTGGTTACTTAGCTCCCTTCACTGTTCTGTTGCTCCCCCTTTGCATTTCACCCCACTGTGTAGTGGGCAGACCCGGCACACTTTCCGCGCAATGTCTCCAGTGCTGTCCTCCGTAGTGCTATGAGTCAGTAAGGGAATGTCATGACCCCTCGGGGGGCCAGCCCTACAGTCCTCTCTGTGCATTGGCTGCTCTGAGCGGGGATGTCATCCCTGGGGCCTGGTGGGTCATGATGAGATCTACTCTCCCTCTCTCCCTCTCCCTCTTAGTTTGCTCCCTGTCATCTGGACAGACCCACCTCTCTCCCTGGGCTCTATCGTCAATGCGGTCCTTTGTATTGTCTTCTTCTGGGGAGAAGGTCAACATAGCTCAGCCTGGGCCAGGCCCATTGTACTCTCCAGTAGTTCACTGCTTCATGCCAGTGTATTGCCCTCAAGGCTAGGCGCCTTGGGGTGGGGTCTCGTCCCCCTCTCCCTTTACTGTAGAGACATAAACAATATCCCCCAACCCCCGTGGGCGTATTAGTGCCCAGTTTCCCATCACCCTTGTTTGTTTGTTTGTTTGTTTTTCCTTTTTTCTCCTCATTCTCCTCCCCCTCCTTTTTAGTTGGTTGCCATATGCATCCCTGAGTTGAGTCAGACCCCTGCCAGAGTGCTTGGACTTGGACCCGGGATTTATACATTAAGTAGCTTATTCACTATGCACAAACAAATCATTCTTGACAATGAGAGAGAAGAAAACATTATTATTGACCTTTCCTAAAAATCACCCAGGGTGACTTAGGGTCACTATCTTAGACTCCAAATAATCAAATCTATAGAAAATGTGGTTGTACGCCATTACATTAATAAGCACAAGAAGGAAAAAAACAGGAGAGAGAAGAGAGGTGAGTAGAAGACAGGAGAAGAGAGAGGAGAGAGAAAGAGGGGACTTTAGTAAAGGCTTAAATTCTAGCAAGAACTCATACAGGATGATTTCGTGGGCATCTGGCATATTTTTAGAAACACAAAGTGCCCCTGTCCTGCCCTTCTACCCAGCGTAGAGTCAGCTCTTCTACAAAAAGACTCTTCCCAAAGTATTCAATTAGAAAATCAACCCAAGGAATGTGGGCTTTCTTTTCAGCTTGTGCTACTGCTTCAATTTTGATTAACATGGCATCTAGACTGAATCACCAGTTATACTTTTAATAACGTCTGAAACACTTCCAATTTTTCATTTTTGAAAAACAAATGAAGCTCCATCCCCAGAATGTTATCCTACTGTAAACAATTGATTTAATGTCACAGTTTAAATGCTGACATACACTTTTTACGTACACTTCATTGAGTTAAGGGTCAGCACAGAGAAATAACAAAAACCACAACTTCCCCAAGCGCCCCCCCCACTAAAGAACAGTCTGCTGAATAGTGTTCATAACGTTCATTTTTCTGGCTGTGTGTTCTGAGTTATTTATCAACCCACAGAGTGTGATCTGTTTCTCCTTTATGGCCCTTTCAGCACACACACACAAAAATGTTGGCATCACTTCTCAGTGCCCCTCCAGAGAGTCATCTGGATTATGACCGCACTACCCACGGGATTAAACCGCTTGTGAAGAAGTGGAGCGCTTTCATTTGGTTCTTGAAATTCTGGAAACAACCTTAAGCTACCCTCCTAAAAACATTAAAGGGAACATTTTTGTGTGCTTTTCCGGCTTCTTTACAAGTTCTTAAGAGAGGATAAAAGAGGCTTGTTTGCATTTTATGTGTTCATTATTTCAAAATAGCCTCGCCTATCACTGTAGATATGGTGATACTATTGAAAGGAAAGAGTCACGGTCTTTCTAAATGGCATGGGTTTTAAACTCTGCACAGTAAAGGCCAGGCATATCACAGTTAAATATTAACTTGACTCTGTCCACTGCTCAAGTCATCAGATCAATGGAACTGGTCAGAGAAAAATCCTGCTGTTTATCATGGATTATCTTCTCTCCCCAAGAAATTTCAAAGTCTGTGTTGAACTCTGAAATTGTCCACAGGGTTGTGTACTTTGGCACATTAAAATGTATTTGGGTTTTCAGCGCTCACTCTGGATTGTTCACTAACATCAGCAAGAGTTGCATCTTCTGAAGCAAAGGGATGTTTGGGGGATGGGAGGTATTTTCAATATTGAGATTCTAAACTAAGAAAACAAAATTCCCATGAAAGAATTAACACGGAAACACTCTAGCTTTTATACCTACCGCAATCTTCTTTACATGCAGGTTCCAAATGCTCCATCCTAAAGCCTCATGGTGTCGTGGTTACGTGTTAACACTGCGATTCTCCAAGTCAGCAGTTCAAAACCACCAAGAGCTCCATGAGAGAAAGACTGGCCTTTCTACTCTGGCAACAGTGATGAGAACTCACTGAGGCTGGTCTACACTGTCCTTCAGGGTCATCCTGTGTCGGCAGTCTTTAAGGCAGTCAGTGTGGTTTTGGAGCATTTGTAGTTTATAAATTAACACTACTTTTAAAATATTATAATACATTTCTTAAATATATAAATTCCTTGCTTTAAACCGTATATCAATACATATTTGATACATTAAAGAATTGTGTGCAGATTTTTTAAAAATAGTGAATGAATATGCCTGTCACTAGCCTAATACATTTTTAATCACAACGTCTTACCTTCCAGGTTTTGTAATGTGATATTATAACAGTTTTATAATATTATAACTGAAATTATAACCTTCTTCCAAGGCCCCACTGGGCACAGCAGTTAAATGCTTTGCTGTTAACTAACACGTCAGAGGTTCGAGCCCCCAGTTACTCCCTAGGATCTGGCTTCATAAAGAGTACAGCTTTGGTAGCCCTCCTCGGCCCTGTGAGCTCATTATGAGTCAAGGGACACAAGAGCAATGGTGTTTGTTTATTTACTAGTTTGTTTCTGCGTATGTTTTCTTTTTCATCTATTTTTTATGTGACTTGCAATCCTAAAAGTGTGAAAGTTTATTGACTATCCATACATTCTTGAACATTTTTAATCTCAAAGAAAATTGGTCTCACATTAAAAAATTTCCATCCTGTAGACACTAGATGTGGTCAATCCAATGATTCAGTGATTCATGAATTAAGTCACTATGCCTTTCTCAAGAAAGACCATGTGTTCACCTGGCCCCGACTTGCAGGCGCTCCCTAGCAACGTCCTGTCCTCAGCTCTCCTCTGTGCTCACACTGTATGCATCTCTTGATGCCCTCACCATTACCACAGTTTAATGCTCATGTCTACACAGGTGACTCCCAGTCTGTGTCTCTTACTGAGCACCCACACCAAACTGGCAATCTCTTCCTGGGTTGCTGTGCACTTTTGCAGACAGCTCAAATGGAATCCATCTTCTTCCAAAAAGCTGAGTAACCAGAAAAGTTAAGAACATAATCCCAAGAGTAAACCTGAGTTGAGCTGTGCTTCAGAAGTGCCCAGTTACTCATCCTCTCTGCTCCTTGAGTTGATTATATCCATTTATTCCCTCAAGCAAACTCTAACTCTCAAAGGATCATAATGAAGATTAAATGAGATGATAAATGTAAAGAAATGTCATTTTTAAATGAATCATTTCATTTGCAACACTGAATGTGTTCTATAGATTAGATGGGCAAAAAGCTAAAATGAAAGATAAAAGTAAAAAAAAATTAAATAAAGAAAGCAGTAAGGAAGGAACACCAAGAGAGGGGGGAAAGGGGCAGGAGAATAAGATAAAAAATGTTTAAAATGCTAACCATACACTCACACACATATGTGTCTGTCTGTGTGTATAGGTATAGTTTTTTTTATTTGGCTGATAAAGATATTCCTTTAGGTAAATATCTGTCAAACCTGCCACTCTCTCGATTGGCGTTCCATTGACTCTGCATCTACCAGATGTCCTGGTGCCTGTCCTCCTTTCATAGTAACTGCTGCACCTGGGTTTTATTTCTTTATCCGCGAGCCCCAAACTGGACTAACTTCCCCTCCGTTTCTTCCTTCCCACCATTTCCTACGACTCTTATCCCTGGTCTCAGGCCTATTGTCACATTTCTTATATTGCTTTGAAATCTTTCTAGTAGCTAACCAGAACAAACAAGATGTCTGTACATACCTTTTGCATGTAATATCAGCAAAATAATATTTTTGTCCACTCCATTCTTTACGATGCTTGTTCATGAAAATTCTCAAAAGCATTCTGAGCTCCACCAGAAAAACAAAACACAACTCTTGCCATCATTCTCAAGCACACGCTGTCGTTATTCACATTGCTCCTGCTTCAGGAGTGCCCCCTTTTTGTATTCGACTAGCCACTCTGCACTGCTGTCAGGTGAGAATGAGAATCCCTCCCAGCTCCGTGGTCCCCTTTATGGATTGGATTGACTGGAAATCCAGTGGCCTGTAAAAAAAACACTCAGTCATATAGACACCTAGATGTTTTTGAAATGTTAGTTGTAGAATTGGTCTCTTCATTTGCTATCCAAGATGAAAATAGTTCCTAAGTGCCTAATATGTTCAAGGATAGCCCAGAGGATTCGCATCAAAATATTTTTTTCATTGCCCAGATTTCATTTTTCTATCATTAAAATTTTTTAGATAATATGCAATGGGTGTCTGATCTTGGGCATGAATTTGAAGAGTCCGATCCATAGAGTGGATATTTTTATTTGGATCCTTGCAAAAGAAATCTTCTCTGATTGGTTTGCTGCTACTAGAGTTGCATTTGGGGACAGTGTAGTGATAAGAGTCAGTGTAGGGGCAATTCAGAGGTCGAACTGTCATCTTCCATGAGACATATCCAAGCGTGATTTCCAGCCAATGTACTTTATTTATGTGCAGCCTCTGTTCCATAGACAGAAGGGGCCTGCATGGTGTGATAAGGCTAAGCAGGTTTTAGTAGTGCTTCTGGACTAGGATGAACCAGAAAGAAAGTCCTGGCAATCCACCTCCAAAAATGAGCCAATGAAAGCCTCATGGGTCATAATAGTCTGATCCCCAACTAACTTCAGGGATGATGCGGAACCAGGCAGTTTTTCACTCCTTTGTGCATAGAGCGACCATGAGTTGAGGGCCATCTTGGCTGCAATGAGCAACAATATTATTGGATGGAGGAATGCAGCGTGATCTGTGACCTCCTTTACTACCCCCTCCCCAAAATAAAAATTCAAGGCTATCACCAAAGGGGATGTAGTTCTGCAAAGGATAAACACTTTCCCAGAATTCCTCCCATGTTAATCTGTTTACTGAAGTTGGCCCCCAGTGATATGGGCTCTCTGAGATATCTCTGGAAGGCAGGCCCTGGGATGAGGGACTTGAACCAGGGACCTTGACTGTACAGAGAAGACTGCAAGCACCTCAACATTTGGGCTGGGGAAGAAGTGTGCTTAGCCTTAGTCCCAGCTGGTTTGTAATGATCCTCTTCTCAAACTCAGCTTCACCATCAGTCTTCGTTGGGTGGAGTTGGATAATCTCAATGATACAAAAGCCAAACTCACTGCCCTCGAGTTGATTCTGGCTCAGGGTGGCCCTATAGCGAGAGCAGAACTAGCCCGGCGGGTTTCCAAGACTGTAACTCTTTAAAGAAGTAGAAAGCCTTATCTTTCGAACGCTGGTGGTTTTAAACTGCTGGCCTTGCTGGGAGTAGCCTAACATGCAACTTCTACCCCATCAGCGTTCCTAAGTAGGTAAAATGATAAATAAACATTGTTTTAATATAAAAAGAAGTTAATACTGAGATGGGAGAAACAAGCCATAGAAGATAACTTTTTTGTTGACTAGCCAATATGGGCAAAGGGAGAAAAAGTGAAGTACATAGTAGAACTGCTCTACTGTTGTCTTTGTTATTTAAAATAATTAACCCCAAGTGACAAATATAATATGAAAGTGTATATTTTTATATGTACTCGAATTCCTTTTTCTCTGTCATGGATAAATCAATAAGGCAGACTTGTGAGTTATTATTGTTTAAATTCTCTGAACAGAAAACTAAAATCTGCTTGACTCTGACGAAATTAATTTTGGCCTTTTTTTCAACATAATATAAATGTGGGATTACAAAATTTGGATTGGTTTTATTGCTGGGTGTCCAATAGTGTCACGGTATAATTTTGGTTGTGAATTAACTTTAATAAGTGTCTGAAAACAGGGACTTGGGTTTTTCTCATAAGAGGAAAATAAGATTATTCACATATATCTGCATAGGGCTTTTCTCATGCTCATTTCTTAGTCTAAAGGGTTTTTGTTTGTTTGTTTCTTAGGTGTGGAAGGATTCCATTCAATATTTTTTATTCTCCTGAATATATATGTTTAAAACCACGTTAATTACCTTATAAATAGATGTGTTGTGTTTGGCAATTTTTACTTGGATAGATCCAAGCTATGCTTTTAAAAGAGAACTTTGAATTTGATGCACATTAAAAGCGCCTTTGATATATTAGAGGGAAATAAACCTAGAACTATAAATAGCCAACTTGAAAAGGATTCAGTTATTTTCAAATTACTTCAAATATTGAAGGTTTCATTAAACCTGTAGTTAAGCTTAATGGAATGGGATTTCTCCAAATTCCTAAAATAGAGAATATACAAGTTTGTGGGTAGGTGCCCTTGAGCCAGTGTCCACTTAGAATGACGCTATGCATAACAGAGGAAAATACTGGCAGGTCCAGGGCCAAGCTCGTGATAGGTTATATTGTTTATGTTTCAGCTAATCATTGCAGCCACGGTGTCAATCCATCTCATGGAGGGTTTTCCTCTTCCTTGTACTCCACCAAACATGATTCCCTTTCCCAGGAACTGGTCTCTCCTGATAACACATCCCAAGCACATGAGATAAAAGTTTTTCGATCGTCATTTGCTAAGGAGCATTCTGACTATAGTTCTTTTGGCAGTTCGTGAAACTTCCAATATTCTTCACCAACACCATAATTCAAATGCATCTTCTTTGGTTTCCTTACTCAGTGTCCAAGTTTCACATGCACATGAGACCATTAAAAATAGTATACATAGCTTGGATCGGGCGAATCTTAGTTCTCAAGATGACATCCTTCCTCCTCAACAATGTAAAGACGTCTTGTGCTGCCCATGCGATGTGTTGTTTGATTTCATGAGCTTTAATTGTGAGACCAAGTAAGATGAACTCCTTGACAACTTTAATCTGCTCTCCATGCATCATGATGCTACCTGCTGGTCCTGTTGGGAGGACTTTGGTCTTCTTTTCATTGAGTTGGAATCCACGCTGCAGGCTGCAATCGCTGGTCTTCATCACGCTCTTCTTCATGTTCCACAAGAAAGGCAGCAGACTGTTGCAGGTTGTTCATAAGCCTCCAATCCTGATGTTGCCATCTTCACATAGTGCAGCTTCTCTGGTTATTTTCTCAACATACAGATTGAATAAGTATGTTGAATAAATTCTGATGCAAACATTTCTTGATTTTAAACCATGTAGTATTCTCTTGTTGTGTTTTAACAACTGCCTCTTGATCCATATAGAGGTTCCGTGTACATACAATGAAGTGTTTTGGAAATCCCATTCTCCTCAAATCCATCTATAGTTTGTTATGATCCACAGTCAAATGCCTTTGCATAGTCCACAAAACACAAGTAAACATTTTTCACAGGTAAACAGACAAACCATCTCATTTCTATCAGTTTGTCATATTGTGATGATTTGCATGTTGCTGTGAAGCGGGAGGTATGCCATTGGCATTTCAAATATCAGCAGGGCCACCCAAGGTGAGTAAGTTTCACCAGACATTCCAGACTAATAGCAGACTACATGGA
Source organism: Tenrec ecaudatus (assembly GCF_050624435.1). Taxonomy (NCBI): domain Eukaryota; kingdom Metazoa; phylum Chordata; class Mammalia; order Afrosoricida; family Tenrecidae; genus Tenrec; species Tenrec ecaudatus. The sequence continues at coordinate 114,694,047 of NC_134532.1, forward strand.
AGGAGTTCGCTGTGCACGTCTGCTGAATCGGCCACTGAAAACTTTATGAACAGTAGCAGAACAGTGTCAGACACTGGAAACATAAAAGAGTCCTCACATTCGATCGTTAAGAGAAAATATAAATGCATCGGAATTCATTTATTTTTATTTTTTAAATATATATGTGTATGTCATGTATTAAGCATAGTGATAGGTCCATGTTCATAGAAATTGCCAGAAGGATGGAATCACCTGCAGTGAAGTTTTCACTTCAGCAGAGAAGAGAGACTGAAGGAAATAAATAAGCAAAATGCATTCGTATGCTATCTTTTAGTGCCAAGAAGACTATCTACTACAGGAAAGGAGAATGGACTTTGTGGGAGAGGAGAGATGACAAGTATGCTAAAGACGTTCATCTTTTACAGAAGTCTGTCCCTGGCTGCCGTGATCTTGACCCTGGAACAAGGCTTTATGGATTATCTCAAGCTAGCAGGTGGTGATAGGCAGTCCTTGAGCCTGCAATGGCCCCTTTCTTGGAGAAGTACTGATTAGATTTCCTGGAAGATGAGAATTAAGTACGTAACCACAAGATATCAGTTTCTCAAGAATTCGACGAGTTGTCTCTGGTACAAGTGAACAGACAGAACCCATCTGTAAGCATCTGCACATATATGTTTATGCATGCACCATACAAGGTAAACCAAAAAGTATTGGTACACATCATGGAAATCATTATTAAAAATAAATATCAAAATGTAAACTATTGCTTCTCCAAAAATCCGGCCACTTGGGCTATGCATCTCTGGAGCCTGTTTCCAGTCCACTAGCCTTTCCCTAAGCAATTCTGCAATCTTCGAATTACATCACGTCAAAACAGCAGTCTTTGTATTCTCAAAGACTCTAATTCTGTTATTTTTAAATATTTATTTTTAATTTGGGGGTGGGACAGAAACCTGAAGATACAAGATAAGGGATATGGGGTGAATGGAATAGGTTTCCAAAAACTTCTCAAAGGCTGGTCCTTGCTACCTCTGAGAATGAGCAGGTATATAGAGCTGTGATGTGAAACAATTCCTCGCTCAGTGCAACCTACTTGGTCTTTTTCTCACCAATGTAAATTTCAATTTTCTTACAACTTATTTTTTAATAAGTCCCTTCAAGAAAATCTACCAGGTTAGCCCTTTAAAATCCCTTTACCCCACCTGTCCCTCACCCTCACCTCCAGCCAGTTGCCCTGGCTTTTGACCTGAACTTAACTGGCACAGCCGATTCCCTCCGAAACCACTGCTTTTCTGGACCTTTGTTGAAGGCAGGATGAGACTAAGGTGCACTGCTGAGATGATTTGGCTTCAGAAGTTCATTGTCCTTAGCACAGACAAGTGCCGTTGTTTGATGAAACCATGCATGCATGAATGCATGCCGTTTGATGAAACCATGCATGCATGAATGGCACCCTGCTAGTAATGCTTCCCACTCACCCTTGGGTATATTCATAGACAAAATAGAGTACACAGGAGACACAGTCACCAGGTGGAGCTAGCTTACTCGATTAAAAGGCTTACAACCATAGACCTATGGAACAACCTAGTTAATTGGCATAACACAATTCAGAGAGATAGTGTCTTAACCCTAGATTAATGAGTGGCATCTTCAGTGTTAAACTTTTGAGTGACCATGTAAATAAGAACTCTTGTCTGTCTTCTTCTTTGCAGGAATAAAAGAGAATGAAGGAAACCAGGAAATCAAAAAAGAAATTAATCTACAGCACTAACAGGCCATATGAACCACTGAGTCATCTAGTCTGAAACCAAAATAATTAGATCATGCCTCATTACAAAAGAAGCTCCCTTATATACTGGGAGAGGAGTGTAGAACAAGCTTTAAATTCCTGAAGAAAAAAACAAAAAAGGTTAAACTTAACTGAACCAATAGGAATTGGTGGAACCCCAAAAGCTATCACCCTGAGATAACCTTTGAACTTGGAACTAAAGTCACTACCAGAGGCCATCTTTTAGCCACATAATAGATTGCTTATAAAATAAACAATATCACCCATGAGTACTGTACTCCCTTCAAATAGCAACTATAAAAGAGCAAATATTCAATATTTACTGGAAAGAAACGATAAGACAGAGGGACATAAACAATACACACAGTCTGTATCAGACTAATGAAACCAGAGCAGAGTAGAAATAACACGATTGCTGACACGTTGTGGAAAGGTAGGCAATGTCACAGAACAAGCTGTGAAAATTGTTTCGCGGGGTCCTAATGAGTTGTATAAACTTTCACCTAAAACACAGTGAACGATTATGTTTTAAAAAGGGAAACCCTACAGAGCAACCGAGTCAGAAGGAGGGTGAGAATGGACGCAGAGCTCGGACGTCATCAAGGTCACTGAATGTTGAGTGTAGAAGCTGTGGGCTGGGTTTCTGTTTTGCTGTGTCTGTGTTCAACTACAACAACAGCAACAACAAAAAGAAAAGAAAATTGAAAATCAACCTAAATCCTCACAGTGCCTATCATGTACCAACCAGCACAGTGCTAGATGCTACAAATTCAACAGTTAACAAAAGATGAGAAAAACGATGATCCAAAATATTACATTACTTCCCCGAAGTGATAGCAGACGTAGGATTTCAGGTTACTCCTTTTGTTTTCTCTCTTCCCACCTGTGGTGAAGTGACACTCTATAAATATGGCTCTCCTATCTATGTCTTTGCAATTCTCACCAAAGTGTGGAGGTGCCATAGAATCCGTTACGATTCATAGAGACCCTATCTGTGTACAACAGAAAGAAACATGGCCTGGTCCTACATCATCCTCACAAATGTCATGTTCAAGTTCAAGCTCATCATTGCAGCCACCTTGTCAATTCATCTTGTCTGAGAGACTTCCTTTGTTTTGCTGCCCCTGTGCTGTCCAAAGCCTGGTGTCCTCTGCCAGAGGACTGATCTCTCATGGCACTATATCCAAGGTACATGAGACGAAGTCTCATCACCCTTGCTTCTACGAATAATTCTGGCTCTTCCAGGGAAGACTTTTTCTTTTGACAATTCACAGTACTTTCGTTTTAGTCTTTAAAATTGCTGTTATTGACAATTCTCATAACTTTCCTCCTTTTATTGTTGGCTTATTTTTTAATAATTTAATCATTTTATTGAGGGCTTGTACAGCTCTCATCACAATCCACACATCCATCCATTGTGTCAAGTAATTTCGTACATTTGTTTCCCTGATCATTCTTAAACATTTGCTTTCTACTTGAGCCTTTGGTATCAACTCCTCCTTTTTTCCCTCTCCCTCCCCCATGAACCCATGATAGTTTATAAATTATTATTATTATATCTCATCTTACACCATCCGACATCTCCCTTCACCCACTTCTCCGCTGTCTGTCCCCCAGGGAGGAGGTTATATGTAGATTCTTGTAATCTGTTCCCCCTCTCACCCTCACCTTCCCTCCACCCTCCCAGTCTCACCCTCTCACCACTGGTCCTGAGGAGATCATCCGTAGAATTGGGTTCATGATTGTGGAGGAAGGGGGTGAGGAGGAAGCATTCAAGAACTAGAGGAAAATTGTGTGTTTCATCATTACTACACTGCACCCTGATTGGCCGGTCCCTTGCCCATGACCTTTCTGCAAGGGGATGTCCAATTGCCCACAGATGGACCCTCGGTCCCCACTCTGCACTCCCCCTCATTCACAATGCTATGATTTTTTTGGTCTTTGATACCTGATCTCTTCAACACCTCGTTATCTCAGAGGCTGATGTACTTCTTTTCCATGTGGACTTTGTTGTTTCTCAGCTAGATGGCTGCATGTTTATCTTCAGGCCTATAGGACCCCAGACTCTATATCTTTTGATAGCTAGGCACCATCAGCTTTCTTCACCACATTTGCTTATGCACCCGCTTTGTCTTCAGCAATAGTGTAGTTCACAGTACTTTTAATGTTCTTTGCCAGCACGATGATTCAAATGCATCCATTCTTCTGAGGTCCTCCTTGTTCAGCATTCAACTTTCACATGAGGTAATTGAAAATATCATAGTTTGGATGATTTATACTTCCTAATACAATGATTAAAATACTCTAAATTGAACCTTAGGCACATAAACTATAGAGATGTGAATGGATTTTGAGCTCACACAATCATAATCCCCAATTTAAAAAAATTTGTTCTTATGACATAGTCCACTGGATGCTTGTTGTCATGAAGAGATCACTGAAGATAATGGGTGCTATTTCAAAGTGTGGTAAAGAAATCAGATGGTGTCCACCTATCATAAATCATAGTGTCTAGGGTCGTAAAGGCTTGTCTTCAAATAAGCAGTCATCTCAGTGAGACGTTAGCTAAATCCACACGGAAGCACAGCAGCCTGTGTGATCCAAGGTTTGTAAATAATAAAATTCTAGAGGAAGGGAAGACATTAGAACTGAATTTCTGAGTCCTCAGTTGGCAGAGGCTATTGATGTTGGTGAACACGTAAAATCTATTTACAAGGTTCACATGGATTAAGGCTACAGTGCACACCCTGTGTCAAGTGGTCATGGACGTGAATGGCCTGCCTATTAGACAGAATGCCATGGAAGGCGGATTAAGGCAGATGTAGTGAAGTTAAATTGAACACCTCATCGTTTGTCTCCCATTGGACCCGTCTTAAATTTGTTCCAATTTTTAATACTTTCTGCTTTCTTTTTAACTGAGGGTTTCCTGTTTTGTTTTGTTATTATTGGATTTTTGTTGTTGGTATTGTTTTTCTGTACATGAAATCTGGGACAGATAAATCTATAAAGACAGACACTGAATTGATCATTTCTTCAGGGTATGGCGGGGGAGGTTTGGATAAATGGGGAAATAATAATGATGAGTACAAGAAAGAAAGAAAATGTAAAATTGCTTGTGGTGATGATTGCGCACCTCTTTCTAATAAGGTTAAACCATCGAATTGCATGGTATGTGCACTACATGTCAATACAACTGTTAAAGACTATAATGCCTTGGGTCAGGCATACCTTAGGCCTGAGAGTAACATCTTTTCTTTTCAACACTTTATACTTTTCAACACTTTGTGCAGCAGATTTACCCCATGAAGTGTATCGTTTGACCTCTTGACTGCTGCTTCCATGAACATCGAGTGTAGAATCAAGTAAGATGAAATCCTTGACAACTTCAGTCTTTTCTCCACTTATCAAAGATTAGATTGGACCATGAAAATAGAGGGATTAGCCAGTTTCCCCATTCCTATGGATACAACTGAGTCATCTGCAAAGGAGGAACAGAGAGAAACCTGGGACCTTTAAAAAGGAGTCACCAATGGAACACGTGTTAGATTCCTATTTGAAGTGGCAGAGGCAAAAATGTTACCAGGGGACCCAGTGTCTAGATCATGAGGCAGAGCAAACGAACAACACCAAGACAAGGCATAGCGGTATAGTGGCTGGCTTCTGACCTCCAGCATAAAGCAGAGACCAAGGAACTACATGGCTGAGAGGCTGAGAACCAATGAGAGATGTGACTGCTGCCTGAAAAGAAAGGGTACTGTGGACCAGACTGTATAATTAATGTTGCCTGATTCTGATTTGTGGCAATGGATTAACTTCCCTAATAAAGCTCTATAATTATTTGTATTATATGTGAATTCTATGTAGTTTCTGCAACAATTATTGAATCCACCAAAAAATTAGGGTAAATTCTCTGGGGTGAATGATTGGTGTCAGAAAGAAGAAGGGCAGTAGAGGCATATCTGACCTCTGTCTGGTGGCAAATGGCCTTAAACTGCTGTGGAATTGGATTCTCCTTCTCCATACTAAATACGAGGAGGGCAGATGTGGCCCCATGCCATTTGCTCACCAGTAGACCAAACATTTTCTGCTACAATGCTATTTCTACGTCTAAGCTACACTGTACTCTATTCTTCCCCAAAATGTACCACAACTTGTTACCTTTGCTCTTGACTTTGACTTCTCTTAAATGCAGGTTAACTTTGCTAACCACAAGACTCTCAGTTCATATCCACCAGCTTCTCTGTGGGAGAAAGAAGAGACTGTCTACTCCTGTAAAGATTTAGAGTCTTGAAAACCTTTATCAGGGAGATATGAATAAAGAGCCCTGGTGTCATAGCGATTTATTGGGGTTAGCAATTTGAACCCACCATTCAGTCCAACAGGAAAAGATGGAGCAGTCTATTTCCACATACTCAAATTCTTGGATATACAAGACTCTGTCCCATGGGGTCACTGTGAGTCATAATCGACTCAATGGCAGTGGTGGGTTGTGAGTTGGAACAAACTCATTGGCAGTGGGTTTGGCCTCTATTGCTTCCTGGAGACAAAATTGGTCTGTGCTTCATTAACCTAAAAGTTGATCCCTGGACAAGATGGATGGCTGTGTACATGGACAGTGAGTCCCTCCCCAAGAACCAGATGGACAACAGAAAAGAGAGTGGGCGAGAGAGAGATAATTGATTCCAGCCCCTGAGGTCCAGGGACAGTAAGAGAGACATTAGAAAGAAGGTAGGGAGAAAGGGGAGACACCTGGCCCTTCTCACAAGGCCGAGCTCATGATGCCATGGCAGACTTGAGAGACTACTAAACTCCCCAGCCAGGGTGCATGCCATACACCTGGCCTCCAGGCTGCTCATGCACCTTACTCATTCACCCTACCGCCCATACACACTACTTACTCCACTCTCTACTCTTCCCCCTTGCACTTCCCTGGTTAAGGAGTACTCCTTGGTGGGCAAGTACCCAGGCTGATGAGCACCATTAGGCTGAAGAGAACCCTAGTGGGGGAGTTCCCCAGTCAGAGAGTGCCCCTCCAATAGCCCAGGAACCATATGCCCTGAGCTCCAAAGGCTCCAGTAACTGTCTTGAATTTTGCCAAGGTGCCAACTGACCTGAGCACCCGGCATCCTCAGCACCCCACCCCTAGTCAGCACCCTAATGACCCTGCAGGTTGTCCAGAGCAACAGCCTGCCCTTCGAGAAGGCTCCTTGTGCTCTCGGCTCCTCCCTAAGCCATGCAGAGAAACAAACTTCCCCCAAACTTTCTCTAACACACCCCCCACCCCTTGCAGATTGCCATCACCTGAACGGATTGAACCCCCCTCCCTCCACCTGGACCACCTGAACTCTATTTCTTTAGGACAGCCAGCTACAATTAGCTTCACTCAATCCAAACAATAAGAATGTCAGTTTATTAGCCTCTGCAGCCTTCAAGCCAAGCCCTCCATCACCCATAACCCAACCAACGCTACTCAAAACGGCAGAGCCACTCACTAACTAGGGCTTGCTTCCAATTGCTCCACTGATATCTCCCGGGACAGCGTTTAGACACCCAGCTATTTTCCCCCCCTCTCCCTTTTGAAAATACAATCTTGTACTATTTTTATAATTTCTTTACAATCAGTACTATTCTTTCTTTCACACCTTCTAATAAAACTATTTTCCCACCATTTATATAATTCTTAAAATTGTCATACACTCATCTCCCAAGCAACATCTCATTTAGACTACCCCGAGTCATTCAGCGTAATACCTCACCCCCTGAAACCACTCATGCCTCACCCCCTCCTCCATGGGCCATCTCCCAAAAAGGTACTGGCTCTCCTCCATCCTCCTGGGTCCCTTCTCAGGGACCACTGCCTCTTGAAAAGCATGAGCACCATTCTTCCACATCCACCCTACTCTGGATTGGCGAAGCCGCTTACTTCCCAAACTGCAAGAGCCATAGTCTCTTAGCTCTCAGAGTGCCACCCAAAAACCTTGTCTCTCTAGCATGAAGTATATATAGACCTCTTTCTTCCTGGTCCAAGCAGCACTCAAATTGGCAGAAGCAATTACTCCTAGCCACTCCTTCCAACTGCCCAACTGTACATTGCCTTACATGCTCTTGAGTTCTCCCAGGGCAGAGTTTAGATTCCCAGCTTTTTCCTTTTTCTTCTCTCTCTCTCTCTCTCTCTCTCTCTCTCTCTCTCTCTCTCTCTCTCTCTCTCTCTCTCTCTCTCTCTCACTTCTTCTACCTTCTGTAAAACAAAGTCTTGTACTATGTTTAAAAAATTCCTTTTAAATCAGTACAAACCCTCCTGTTGGTCTTCTCGACAAAAACATTTTTGTCCATCATTTCTACAGTCCTCAAATTAGCAATACTCCCTTATCCCAAGTAGTACTTTGTTTAGACCAGCCTAGACCAACCCAGGTGATTCAGAGCAATAGACTGGCCCCTGGGACTGCTTAGCTCAGAGCTCAGACCCCCGAAGCACCAACATCTCTTACATTTCTCTTTTTCCTTTTGTGATCCTCCTCTTCCTTTCTCTTTTTCTTTACAACAAAATCTCAATTTATTCTTGTCATTTATTTTCAATTAGTATTATGCTTTCTTTCAGACCTTCAAAATAAGGATTTTTTTCTTTATTCTGTTTTTACAATCCATTAATTAACACTAACTGATCATTTTTCTCCTTCTTCTATTACATTCCTCCCTTTATTTTATCTCTTCCCCCATTTACCCTTCTTTCCCCACTACTCATTCTGAAGGATCTGTAACTCTTCCACAACACCACTCAACAGAGCTAACTACCCCTACATGACACAGCCTCCTTGCCACCCCTAATAGCCACGCCAAGATGTCAAAGACACAATAGAAAGTATTGGGAGAGGGAGAGAGAGAGAGAAAGGGCAAAAGACAGACACAAATAGGTGAGCAACACTCAGACCCAAAAGAAATGGTTGAAATTGAGTAGGTTATGGAATTGGAAAAAAAAGAATTCAGAAGACTGTATGGGTCATTGTGCCCATACAACAGATGAAGAGAGAATCTGGGAGAAAAGGGGAAAGAATAAAAAACCTAGGAGCCTTACTACAAGTCTTATACGGAAAATTCCAAACAGAAGCCCAGAAGTTGAACACTATGGTGACAGGATTACACAGTACTATGAAACAGCAGAAAAATAGAATTGATGAGATAGAAATTCAATTGGCAAAAGTTCAAATTCTTTGAACTCCTATCTAAGAGTAGAACAAGCAACAAAAATTGGAAAGGAGACTGATAAACCTCAGAACAATGTGGGACACAATCAAGAGAAACAACCTACCACTGTATATATTTGAGTATAAGCTGACCTGCATATCAGCTGAGGAACCTAATTTTACCACAAAAAACTGCATTAAAATGTGCTGAAAACTCAGCTTATACGAGTATTTATGGTATGACTAATAGGGATTCCAGAAGAGGTAAAAACAACGCAAAAAAAATTCACAGAGAGAATTGTCCAAGAAATCCTGGAAAAAATTTTCCTCACTGCATAAAGTGTAAAAGATAAATATGCCAAAAAACAAAAATAAAATAAAAACCTTAGAGAACGCCGATCAGGAAAGACATCAGAAAGAAAACACTGTGACATACTGTAGTCAAGTTCAGCATCAAAGACAAGGTAAAAATGATACAAGCAGCCAGAGAGAAAAAGAGCATGGCCATACAAAGGAGTAACAATTAGAATAAGCTTGAAATGTTCAACAGAAACCATGAGACTACCCTAAAGGTTGGCGGATGGAACCCACCCAACAGCAATAGCTACAAAGATTGTTGGTGTTAAATTCTATCAAGCTGATTCAAACTCATCGCGACCCCACGTGGTAGAGAGTAGAACTCCCTCCTGGGGTTTATCAAACTCACAACTAAGAATCCCGATGGAGAAGGTCTCCTCTGTAACATAAGGGTCACCAAGGGTGAGGACACAAATTGATGGCAGTGAATTTTGTTGCTACTGTTTCGTTGGTTTACAATGCCTTGCCTCTACCTCTACCTTCAGAAGATAAAATGTCAGCCAATCTCTCAAGAAAACTAATTGTCTTCTCACACTCTCTCCAACCCATACGTTTTCCAACTGCCTGCTCAGTTTCTCTCCTGCACTAACAGAAAACGAACTTTTCAGCACAGCCCATGCTAATTTGGGGTAGCAGTATGGCTGCACATGGTGGGTTCAATTTTTGTGTGCGTGTGTTGGGTGTCATTTTCTCATCCTTCTGATTTTTTCTACCCCCTCCCGTGATACTATCTCTTGACGGAGGAAGGCAAAAATATCTCAATTGTGGAAGCTTTCAAAATGACTTTTTTCTGCCGAATAATAAGCTACTCAAAGATAACCATCATGTGCATTTTTGAATAGCACAGACAATTTTGCTTCCTTGGAGACCAGGAGATAGAGCTGTTTATAAATTTCTTGTGACATTGCACCTCACGGCAACGCTCAGACTCGTCGTTTTTGAAGTCAGAGGACATCTGATTAATTGAAAGCTTGCTTTGCTAGTCTATTGGTATTGCTCCCTAGAAACATTATCTTGTGTTTAATCATGAGACAAAGCATTTTTGTCTCATAACTCCTGGCTACTTTTAAAATTATTTTCTTTAATATCTTGTGGCATTTAGATATGCCTTCCTAACCAACTGGATGTTAACGTGTTTGAATGATATTTTGTGGACAATTAAAGGCCTTTGTTCTAAGAAAAAATGTTTAGACGTGCAATAAAGAATTTCAAGCATTGATTTTGCCCTTTGACTTTATTTTACAGACTTGTTAAATAGATTCACTTTAAAATGAGACATAAATTTCTAATGCCATTCAAATAATTAGCTGAATCTGTTCCTTGAAAGTATGATCCAGAATTTTTTTATATTTAATATCATTTTATTGGGGACTCTTACAGCTCTTTTTTTAAACAATTTATTGGGGCTCATACAATTCTTATCACAGTTCATACATATACATACATCAATTGTATAAAGCACATCTGTACAGTCTTTGCCCTAATCATTTTTTTCTCCTCTTTTCTTTTTTTACATTTTATTAGGGACTCATACAACTCTCATCACAATCCATACATATACATACATCAATTGTATAAAGCACATCCATACATTCCCTGCCCCAGTCATTCTCAAGGCATTTGCTCTCCACTTAAGCCCCTTGCATCAGGTCCTCTTTTTTTTCCCTCCCTCCCCTTTCCCCCCTCCCTCATGTGCCCTTGGTAATTTATGCATCGTTATTTTGTTATATCTTTCCCTATCCGGAGTCTCCCTTCCCCCCTTCTCTGCTGTCCCTCTCCCAGGGAAGAGGTTACATGTGGATCCTTGTAATTAGTTCCCCCTTTCCAACCCACTCACCCTCCACTCTCCCAGCATCATCCCTCACACCCTTGGTCCTGAAGGTATCATCCACCCTGGATTCCCTGTACCTCCAGCCCTCATATGTATCTATATTTCAAAGTTGTTTTAAAATTTAACCCCATAATTTCTACAAATACTCTCCTCTGAGGCTAACTAAGGTGCCATGAAGCAGCCATAGATAGTTTTGGGGGGCAAGTATTCAAAGTAATATTCTTTTACATTAAAATTCACCAAATATCAATGCTATTAAAATTAAACATAGTCTCCCCGCACTAGCTGAAGACTCTATCCCTTCTGGCCTCTGAGAGCCCCTCTAAGTCCATCTCTGACAAGTTCACTCCCGTATTAGGGTCGCTGACCTTGCCACCCCTCCAGAATACTCTTCCCCAGGCTTCAAGTCTTCATTTCAATGCAATGTTTTCAGAGACAATCTTGTTTATACTCTCAACTAAAGACTTCTCCTTATTCCTATTGGTGGTAGTCACCTGATCTGGTGTCAATTTAAGGATTAAGAGTGTAGGGGTGGAGTCTAGGCTGTCAATCTGGAGATAGCCAAGGAGACTTCTGTATAGGCATGGCCTTCTCCTGAGAATTTTGGGAACTCTGGTACTTCCTTCTTGGAGGCAGAGGACACCTCGCTCTCTGCTCCTCCCTGGGAGACATTGCAGAAGACAAGCCACATAGACGCAACCAGACCTCGGAAGCCAGAGAAGCCACAGAGAGACCCCTGCCAGCACTGAGATGCTTACAATGCCACTGGACCCAAAGACTCTCTACCCACTGGCTTATGATCATCCTGCATTTGGATTCATTTCATGTGTTTTCTGAGTCTGAAGGGGATTTTATTGATTGGTATTAGACATATGGGCTAATATCCAACTTATGGTGTTGTGCTGGGTTGTTTTCTCAATGTTCAATTGCTCTTATATATAAATCTCTTTCTTATATACATATTCAGGATTGTATATTTGTTTATCTAATATACCCAGACTAACACACTATGCTCCCACTTCCATGCCCAAATCACTTTTTATTCCATCACCTTATTTTATGATTTTCATAAACCCACTGCCAACTTATAGCCATCACCCTATATAAGGTTCCCATGGTCAAAACGTTTTACAAGAGCATCTAGTCTTATCTTTCTCCCATGGAGTGGCTGGTGGATTTGAACCACTGTCCTTTTAATTAGCAGACCAAATGCTCACCTACTAGCAACACAAGGGCTCCTTGAGGGCACGTAACTGATTCTAGAGTAAGTGTTGGGCAGCTAACCTCAAGGATGACAGTAATTCACCATCCACTCAGCCAGAGAAAGATGAAGATATGTATGCCCATACTTTTTTAAATCTTAGAAACCCTCTCTCTGGTCTTTATGAGCCAGAATGGACTCATAAAGTGGGATTTTTATTTGAGTTTATTTATCATCTGCCTCACTCCACCAGAATCTAAGCTCCACTAAAATAAATAAGTTTTATCTACAGCTGTGCCTTCAGTACTCCTAGCAATGCCTATGGCATAATAGGTGAAAAATAAATATTTGATGAATCAAGGCAATTAGTAGTAGATATGGTCTCCACCCTTTTTTCCTTAGTAGTAGTCATTGAAGCAGGCTTAAATGCTGTGTTACACCTGACCTCCACTCCAAGAAAGTTTTTGAGTCATGGAGCAGGTTCCTTTTAGTGCTTAAGTGATTTATTTTTTTCTTTTTCCCTTTAATCAGTACTATCATTGAAAGAATTTCTGCTTTCTCTACACCTATTACTGTGAACTGAATTATGTTCCTCCAAAATACATCTTCAAATATTAAACCTGTAGATGTAATTCCATTTGGAAACCATGTTTCCTTTATTATTATAATGAAGTAATATCAGTGTAAGATGTATCTTTGGTCTAATCACTTGTTAGAAATGAGAAGGGACAGCCTCGGCACAGAGACAAGAAAGCAATATGTGGGGTAGACACACACACTGTGAAAATAACCAAGGATTACAGTAACAACAAGGCTACGAAGCCGACATAGTACATCCCCTAGAGGCAGACAAGAGAGAACATCCCCGATGGCCAACAGTTTAAATACAGACTTTTAGTCGCCTAGCTTATGAGAAAACTAATGTCTGTTCTTTAAAGCCATGGACTTAATACTTCAATTACAGCATCACTAGAATAGAATACTAATATATTTTCACTGATATGTTAAAAAATCACATGCACTACCTTATTAACTGGATTCACCCATAATTTGGCATAACTTCAATACAGTACACAATGAAAAAAAATAAATCCTCCAGAATTATCTGTGTACAGAGAATATGTATTTATTTATCCATTCCACATGTACATATGTGACTGTGTTCAAGCTACTGTTCTTGACATTGAAGATAAAAGAGTGAAAAACATTCCTTATCCCTAACAGTAACATAGTCAGGTACCTCACAGCACCTCTGTAACAAGGAAGATGTAAGAAAACAAATTGTATATACATCTATATACAACTTTGGAACCCTAAACATTAAAGGCAAGGCTGAAGACTCAGATCAAGTGGACTCAGATCAGGTGCCAAGTGAAAGGAAAAAGACTACAGAAACAACAGACCCTGAGAACTGCAAATTATAAATACTCTGCACAGTGTGGCCATATTGAGAAAAATCAAGAGAATTCTGTGTCACCTATGGGGATACAGGATTGACTCTGGACCCATGCCTAGAATCAGGCAGAAATTTCCCTCGCCCTGTGAAAATTAACTGCGCTCATCTTTCCCACTATGCCCTCTAGTCCTCCATTTGAGCACAAGTCCCCAAAATAGGTGGTGTCCCACCCCTTCACACATCCTCACCACACAGAACTGAGATCCAGTGGCTTCCTGAATGACCAGGTGTTCATGTGCACTAACCCTCCTATCCCGGTAACTTTCCCAAGCCTGTGTGCTACCAGCCTGCTTTTTGCATGACACGGGCTGCCCTCATGCTCCCACACCACCTACCAAGCATGCTTCATTCTGCTTCCCCGGTGACTCACCCACACCCACATGCTATTTGTCCACGTTCCCTGTGTGGCAGGCCATCCTCACATGCACTTGCCCCCCTGCTGGGAAGAGACTCACGATAGACTTCCTCTATGGGTATCACAAAGACATTCACATTGACTTCTGAAAGTGCTGGTCACTGGAGACAATCATTTGCCGAGTGCAGCTAGGCTTTCCAGATGGATAACCCCAGCTTTTTTAGGGACTGACCCACGCAGTGAGAATATAGCTGCAGTGAGAATACTGTTAGGGATAAGGAATATTTTTCACTCTTTTATCTTCAATGTCAAGAACAGTAGCTTGAAGACAGTCACATATGTACATGTGGAATGGATAAATAAATACATATTCTCTGTACACAGATAATTCTGGAGGATTTATTTTTTTTCGTTGTGCACTGTATTGAACCTATAGTGGGGCTGGCTCCAGGTAGTTCTTAAACTTATTCTCATTAACTTCTGAGATAGAAAACACAAAGCATATCCCCTGAGCTGTGTGAAACCCACACAATGTACCACCTCCAGCTGCAATCAAAATGCCATGCAAACAATAACCCACACAAATAGCCTTTACCAGAAAGCAAGAGAAACAAATCTCAATGTTTAAATAGGACCTGAACCTAGCAACATACCTAGAAGAAGCAGACATTGAGCTGCCACAAAAAGAAATCTTCAGAATACTGCTTAGAGTCAAAATCCACATACTGAAGGGAAATACTAGAGTTAAGGGACAATGCAGTAGAAACAAAAAAATGGTAAAAAGACCTCATGAATAGGTTGGAAGAAATTGAGAACCAAATCATCAACCTTGAAGATATCAAAGCACAATGCAACAAACGCAGAAGACAACCAAGCAATATAATTAATGAAGCTGAAGAAAACCTGTTAACAATGATTGATGTTATGATGAGAAACAATAACCTAATAACTGGAATTCCAAAGCAAGACATAAGGAAGAAAGCAGCCTAAATAGTGAGGTCATTCCTAGAAGAAAACTTCCCCTATATAATAAAGGAGGTACCGACAATCACTCAGGGGGCAGAGAGGATACCAATTAGACTGAATACCAAGAACACACCAAGGCCTATAGTAGCCAAATTATCCAACTTTGAGGAAAAGGAAAAAATCATAAGAGCAACTAGAGAAAATGCAGTCACCACGTAATTAGATAAGAATATGCTCAGACTTATCAGCAGAAACCATGAAGAAGAGGAAAAGTGGAGTATAATCTTCTGAAAGTTGAAAGAGAATAACGGTAGGCTGAGAGTCCTCTATCTCTCCAAATTCTCCATCAAAATAAAAGGTGAGATTAAAATTTTCTTGATTATGGAAAAGTTTCAACAATACATTAAAATTTTAAAAGCCTATCACTACAAAAATCACTGTCCAACTCATATGGGACAAAAGACTTTCATGCACAGAACACAAACATGAGACCCTGTATAGTGTCACACTATCCAGAAGGCATCACACTAAAAGCTGTGCACAAGACTTCTTTGACTCATCAGAGATAAGGCAAGAATGAATCCCCCACACATACAAAATATCATATATACTCATGTACAAGGCGAGTTTTTCAGCACATTTTTATGCAGTTCTAGGGCAAAATCAGGTGCCTTGGCTGATATTCGGGTCAAAAATACACACAGTACATGACTTAGGAGGGAAGCAGGACAAGATCTAACCCAAATGGTATGGGATGAATGCAAAGAATCCACAAATGGATATAATAAATTCTACAGTTAATAGTCTGAACTCACCAATGAAAAGACAAAGACTAGCAGACTGGATTAGGAAACAAAACCCATCAATCCATTGTCTGCAAATGACACATCTCAAGCTCACAGACAGAAACAGGTTAAGGGTCAAAGGATAGCAGATCGTATATCAAGTGAATGGCAACCTAAAAAAGTGGAATTGCAGTTCTAATCTCTGTCCAAATCAATCTCAAGATGCAGAACACAGCAAGAGATAAGTGTGGACACTATATAATGCTTAAGAGATCAAGAGTTGATGAGCATAATACACATTTACACACCCAAGGAGAGACCCGTGAAATCCGTTAACCAAATCCTTCAAAAGATAAGAAAATAAATCACAGGATCAACAATCATCTAGGGGACTACAACACACCACTCTCCAAGAAAGACAGATCAGTGGGAAAGAGGCTCAACAAAGAGGCTACAGAACTAAACTCTAAAATCAGACATCTCAGTGCTCTCTAACAGCAAAAAACAAACAAACAACACATTTCTTTTCAGGTACACACAGTATGGACTGGAAAATAGATCACATCTTGGAACACAAGTCAAGTTTGAGTAAAGTCAGACATTTAGAGGTCACTCAGACTTTTTTTTCTGACCACTATGTCATAAAACTGGAAATCAACCAAAGGAAGAACAACAACAAAAGATAAATACTTGGAGGCTAAATAATGTACTTCTTAAAAGAGGACTGGGTATTGGCCCAAATTATAGATGAAATTATGAAATTCCTCGAAACTAAAGAGAATGAAACGACATCTTACCCAAACCAATGGGATACAGCAAAGGCAGTTATCATACAATGCTTGGTAGTGACAACTCTATATATTAAGAAGGAAGATAGACATATGGATGATACCTTTTCACAAAACCTTCAGCAGTTGGACCAGAGTCAACAGAGTAATCTTTCAAATAGCAAAAGAGAAGGAATGACAAAAATCAGGGTGGAGATAAATAAGAGGGAAAACAAAGAAAAATCAATTCAACAAAACAGCTGGTTCTTTGAAAGGATAACCAGATTGATAAACTGTTAGCAAACCTGAAAAATGCCAGGAAGGAGCAGATATCAATATCCAGAAAGAGGGATGCAACAGGGGAAATTACCATGAATCCCAATGAAATTAAAAGACTAAGTGCACAGTACTAAAAAGGACTAGACTCCAATGAATTTAACAACTTGGAGCGCATGGACAAATACCTGCAAAAATAATTGTATCCCAGATTAAGTCATATGGAGGTCAAGGACTTGAATCTACCCATAGCAAAATAAGAAATAGATAAGGCTATCAAGGAACTACCAACTATAGAAAGCCCGATCCCAAATGACTTCACAGGAAAATTATACAAAGCATTCAGGGAAGAGCTGACACCAGTCCTAAACAAACTCTTCCAGATCATGGAAGATGACAGTAAAGTCCTGAACACATTCTATGATGCTAGTATAAGACTAATCCCAAAGCAAGGTCAGGATCCCATAAGAATAGAGAACTATAGGCCAATATCTCTAATAAACATAGATGTAAAAATCTTCAACAGCATCATGGCCAGCAGAACACAATAGCATACCAAAAACACTATCAAACATGACCAAGTGGGATTCATACCAGGGATGCAGGGATAGTTCAACATCCAAAATGCCATCAAATTTATCCATCACTTTAATAAAGAAAGACAATAACCACATTATAATATCAATAGATGCAGAAAAAGCATTTGACACCATTCAACACCCATTCTTAATTAAGACATATAAGAAGATAGAAGGAAATTACTGCAATATAATAAAAGCTATTTATGAAAAAGCAATAGCCAGCATTATAATCAATGGAGAAAAGACAAAATCATCCCCACTGAAAAAGCAAACCTAACAAGGATGCCCGTTGTCCCTACTTCTATTCAACATTGTCCTGGAGGGCCTACTAATAACATAAGGCAATGAAAGGATATGAAATCTATATGTTTGGACAATGAAGTAAAATTATCATTATTTGCAGATGATATGATTTTATATATTGAGAACACAAAGGCTTCATAATAGGAGTGCTGGAAGCAATAGAGGAATATGGTAGAGTGGCAGGATACAAGATCAACAAGCAGAAGTCAATCAGATTGCTATATACAACTGATGGGATTAGAAAAAAAGGAGATAAAGAAGGCAGTACCCTTCATAATAGCCAAGCATAACTTGAAATCTTTAGGGATATACCTAACCAAAAAACAAAATACATGTACAAGGAAAACTACATCACATTATTATAAAAAGCCAATAGGAACCTTTACAAATGGAAGAATATCCTATGCTCATGGATCAGAAGACTCAATATTATAAAGATGTCAATCCTGCATAAGGCACAATATAAATTCAATGCAATTTCAATACAAATTCCAGCATCATTTTTCAAAGAAATGTAAAAACTGACTAACAGCTTCAAATGGAAAGAGAAGAAGTCCAGAAATGGCAAAGAAGTCCTCAAGAAGAACAAAGCAGGTGGACTTGCATTATCTGATTTTAAAACTTACCATAGAGACACAGCTGTCAAAACAGCATGGCACTTTCATAATGATTGATACTCATATCAAGGGATAATAAATGCAAATTCACAAGTAAAAAAGCTGCATATAGACAGCTGATCTTTGACAAAAGCCCCCCCCTCCCCAGGAAGCAAATGGGAAGCAGAGGCCCTTTCAAATGGTGCTGCAAAAACTGGGTATTAGTCTGCAGAAGAATAAAACAAGACCTTTACTTCTCTATGTATAAGATCAAATTCAAGGTGCATCATGGTCCTTGAGATAAAACCCAGTACTATCAGGATCACCAATGAGAAAATTGGGACAAGGTAAGACCCTCAGCATAGAACATATGGGCTATCAGAAATAATGAAGGATACACACCCAGAGGAAGATAAAATTGATGAGTGCGACCTACTAAAGATAAAACTGTGTGCATTGAATGATTTCATCGATGATGAAATAGGAGAGTTCAGAGACTGGGAAAAGATACTTAATAATGAATTAACATACAAAGGGCTTATTAATAAAACCAACAAAATCTCCCAAGTTTACAACAAGATAAAAACAAATAGCCCATTGAAGAGGTGGGCAAAAGACTCAAACAGAGAATTCACAAAGGAGAAAATCCAAATGGCCAATAAACATAAGAGAAAATATTCCTTATCATTAGCCATCCAGGAAATACAAATTAAAACAACGAGATACTACCTAACACCCCCAAAGATAACCCAATTAAAAAAAAACAGAAAGCAATAAATGTTGGAGGGTGAGATAGGAATGCTTATTCACTGAGGGTGGTCTTATAGCCATGGTGGAGAGCGATTTGGTGATGCTTAAAACAGATAGAATTGAGCTACTATATGACCCAGCAATTCCACTACTGGGATATACCCAGAAGAAATAAACAGACCAACTATCCAATGACACTAATTCTCAGAATGGTGGAGGACGAGGCAACATTTCCTTTGTTGTTATGCAGGGGCAATGTGAGTCAGAGCCAACTTGATGGCAGCTAACAATAACAACAGCTCCCAGACTTCCTTCTGAGAGTCTACTAGGCTGTTAAAAGGTGTTTCCTTTTTTGTTCACAAGCTTACATATTATGCATGTCATATAAAATTAGAATAATCAATCAGTCTAAATCAAAGCATTCTTATATTTTAAAATATTGGTATCCATAATTGAAAACTTTAGAGGGAAAAAAAATCTCTTAACCACTAGATTGAGCTATAATTTACATGCCATGAATTTACCCATTTTAAGTATTCAGTTTAGTGATTTTAAAAATAGATGAATAGTTTTGCAACCATGGCCATAATTCAATTTCAGATGGCTTTTAATTCCCCAAATTCTTCATTTTCTTTGTCCATGCCCATTTTCATACCCAGTCCCAGACAAACACTAATTTGCTATCTGCCTCCAAAGATTTGTCTCTCCTGGACATTTTGTATAAATGTAATCATATATTATTAGTCTTCTATGCTAGCTTTTTCACATAGCATACTTTCCTCTTTCTCTTTTTTACAATTTTATTGAAATATAATACATTTCATACATTTAAATCAATTCATACCAAACAATTAACCCAATGGATTAAATATATTAAAAAGAGATGTTCAGTAACAACCACAAACAATTTCAGAATACTTTCTTCAGTCTTATATAGCATGTTTTATACTTAAAACTGTCATTAGGGCAGGGAAATGATTTTTAAATTATTTGAATCCCATCACTGGTCGCATGCCTTGCCACAGACAATAAAACACAAGCTTTTTTTTCCTGGTAGTTTCTGATTTGAGCCAAGATCCATCTGACGTCAGCAATGATAGCCCTCATTCTGTGACCTCTTCTGAATCTGGTTTGAACCTCTGGCAGCAGTATTCTTTGCATCATCAGCTGTGCGATTGATCTTTAACTATCTTTTCACGGTAGGAGTAGGATCCCGTTCATTAGAGGTAGAACAAGTAGGCAAGAGTCGTTGTGTTTGAGAGGTTACAAACAGGCCACTTCTCTCCACCAAACATATTCCGTTCATCTGTGAAAAATTCCTTTCAGCTTCTGCTTGATTTAACAGTAGTTGCCCTGACACTAGGTTTAGCTCTTTGAACACTTTCAGGAATTGCATAATTCACTGATAATATCTCACGGCAATTTGGGATGAAACAAAAATGACAGCGTCACCCTCTGGTTATTTAGCATTTATTTTATATATTTGTTTACCGAACGAAGGAACAAACACAAGGGGATTCATCAAAAGTATAATGAGTTTTATGAAATGAATAAATAAATATCATAAGCCTAGTTGTGTCTAATTTTTTATACCTGGTGGTCTAGTGCTTACACATTGGAGTTTAAAGTGCAAGATCAGCAGTTCAAAACCACATGGAAGAAGACAGGGATTTCTACTCCTGTAAAGAGTTACAGTCTCAGAAACCCACCAGTGCAGTTCAGTCCGGTCCTATAAGCTCTCTGTGAGTAAGAACCAACTCAATGGCCGCGAGTTGGCTTGGTTTCTTGGTATGGATGGAATGAACAGTACTATAGGCTCTTAGAATACACAATTCCACATACGAACAATTTCTGCAAAATTATCATCCACGGGCTAAATATCCCCACTGCATTCCATTGTGTGGATCATAACAAACTTGAGAAGAATGGGATTTCTAGAACATTTCATTGTGCTCATGCAGAACTTATACATGGATCAAGAGCCTGTTGTGCAAACAGAACAACAGAATACTGCTTGGCTGATGAAGATCAAGGATCTCAGCCTTCATTATGGATTGTGACTCAATGTCAAGAAGATGACAATCCTCACAAATGAATGGGGAAAAGATTGAAAACATCAAAGACTCTGTATCATTGTATCCACAATCAATAATCAAAGAACCATCTGTCAAGAGATCAAAAGATGAGTTGCATTGGGTAAATCTGCTGTTCAAGTCCTCTTTACATTATTGAAAAGCAAGACTGTTACTTTCAGGACTGAGGTGTGCCTGACCCAAGCCATGGTATTCTCAATAGCCTCATGTGCAATGGAAACTTGAGCCTTGAATAAGGAAGAATTGTTGTGTTTGAATTGTGGTACTGGCAAAGAAAATTGAAAGTACAATGGACTGCTGACAGGACAGGCAACAACTCTTTTTAGAAGAAGTATGGCAAGAGTGTAACCTGGAGGCAAGGATGAAGAAGCGCTGTCTTATCTACCTGGGAAAGTTCTCTGGAGAAATGAGTTCCTGAAGAAGGCCATCAAGTTTAGAAAAGTGGAGGGTTAGGGGAAAAGAGGAAGGCCCACAGGGGCTGCAATGATGGGGGCAGGCGTAGGAACAATTGTGAGGATGGGGAAGTGTTTCAGTCTGGTTCTATTATGCATCGGGTCGCTATAAGTCAGAAGTGACTTGATAGTACCTAACAACAACAACATATCTGCAGTAATTCACTTTCCAGTGCACTCTTGTCTGAAGGCAATACTACTCTCATTCCTGGTCAATGGTCTGAAGTTCAATGCAAGTTTAATTGGAGTGGGGACTCTGCAAAAGGATCCACAGCCTTGTGCAAACCAGGTTAGCATAATTGTTTAAGTTCATCCATATTGCAATATGTGTGCATCATCAGTTTGCAGAAGGTTAAGGATGACAGTGGATACCCAAATCCATTTGCAGGGTCCAAACATGGTTTAAACCTCCAGTTAATGCCCTCTGACCATAGTTCAGGGACATGAATGGCCTTGTTTTAAGACAGAGAGTACTGTAAAGTTAAGGCAGGTGTAGTTAGATTATAGTTAACAATTTATTATTTGATCCCCCATTTGACCCATTTAAAAATTGCTTCAATAAGGTGAAATGGAATACAAATGGATTGAGCTTCCAGTGAATTACCTCAAACCATAAACCAGGCATAGGAATGGCCTTGCTATAATACATACTACATGAGAAAGTACATTATTGAAGATGCAGTTAGGTTCAAATTGAACACTTTATCATTGATCTCACTTTTCACCCATTTGTAAATTTTTCTAGTTTTTAATATTTTCTGATTTATTTTCCATTGAGGTTTTCTCTGTTTTACTTTGTTGTTTTTTGCATGCTTTTCTGTATATGAAATCCAGAATTAATGGTTCAATAAATGTTTAGGTAATCACAATGAGTACACAAAGAACAAAGGGTTCTAAAATGGAATGTGACAATTATTATACAAGTCTTTTTAATATGATTGAACTCTTGAATTGTATGCTATATGAATTACATGCCAATAAATGATTAAATATATATTTATCTATATTCATTGGTAGTCTACTATTTGGGGTCGCTGAGTTGTGTTATATTCTGATCACATTTTGTTTATTCATCTACCAATTGATAGTAAGGTGGGATGTTTCCAGTTTGGGGTTATTATTAAGTAGCTTAGCAATGCTATATACTCCTGTTGTGGTAGTCATGTGCTATCCTATAAAAGACTTGTCAAAAAGTAGTTGTGACATTATAGGAACAAGGTGGTATAGTGGAAATAGTATGAACTTTGACACCAAAATTAGTTGAAGTTTTAACTTACTTCTTTTTTTTCTAAGCTCATCTGATCTTGGAGTAGAACTTTACACTTGCTGAGAGGTTATAGAGATTAATGGCATTAGGGATATTAAGAGTTTAGAATGGTATTTAAGGAATCCTGGCTATGTTGTGCATTAAACATCTAACTGTTAACCAGGAAGTCAGTGGTTCAAACCCGGGGGCTGTTTTGCAGGAGAAAGGTGAGGTTGTCTGCTCCGGTAAAGATTTACAGTCTCAGAATCTCTAAATAACAGTTCTATTCTCTCCTTTTGGCTCAAGATGAATCCGAATCAACTAGATAAAAGTAGGTAGAATTATATTTCACAATGCAGGAAACTCAAGATAACTCAGTTTCCTTTCAGCACTTTAGTTCTTGTATTCTTATGAACTCATTTACTGAGATTTAAAGTAAAGTAAGGGTACCTTCCATTTTTTTGCAAAGTATTTTGGTGGTGCCATTTCTCTGCCTTGCACTTTCTTACTGGCCCATAAAATATGAGCTCCTTTTCATTCAGAAGTGCTGGTTAGGGACTTTCCTTCTAGATCTCATGTGTTCTTCCACTTAGAAAGAATTCTTTCTTTATTTGACATGTTGAAGAGTCTGATATTCACTGAGCATATTTCTCCACTGGACAGTTGGCATGGTTAGTCAATGCACACAGGTAGACTTCTTTTGACCCTGATCTTTTTCACTTTCTGACTTGGCATTACTAGTTGGGAAAGTAAATGCTTTGGAGTCCCTATCTCTTACTGAATTCAAATATAATTTAGGACAAAAAATGTGGGGCCCTCCCCCCCCAAAAAATGAAAAAAATACCTCCACTGGGCAGAGTTTTCACACTATGCATTTTTCCTTCTAGGCCAGCATCAAGCATTGCGCTGAGTTGGGGCACCCAGCGGTATCGCCTGGGAACATTCTCTCTGGTCACAGTGAATATTTTCTTAAAAGCAGTTTCACTTCAACTGCGTTTTTCTGGTGTGTGATGGCCAGTTTCAGAGAACATCTTGCCGCTGTAAAATTTTGTTTCCTGCTCAGAAAAAAATGCCGCAGAAGCTGTTGTGATGGTGAATACAACTTACAAGGACAGCGGTATGGGAAAAACTCAAGTGTGTGGGCAGTCTTCTTGCTACAAAAAAGGTGAAATGTTGACTGATGACAAACCTCATTCGGGATGTCTGTCAACTTCCTAAACAGACAGAATGTTGACAGAATTGGTGTACTTGTGCTTAAAGACTGACAACCGATCGCTGAAGAGATGGGGAAGATATCTGGACAGTATTGGAGCTCGGTTCAGTGAGTTTTAACAGAATATTTGGGAATGAGAAGGGTCTCTGAGAAATTTGTACCTTGGGTTCTGACTGGCCAGGAAAAAGAGCATCGAGTGGAAGCATGCCGTGTGCTTTGAAAGAACAGCCCAGAAGTGGCCCAGACTTTTTCCCAAGGTCATTACTGGTAAGGAGACATGGGACTGTTCTTATGACCCCAAAAGCAAATCAGTCAAGACCGTGGAGGACACCATCTTCACCTAGCCCCCCAAAAACTCGGCAAGTGAAATCAAAGATCAGGACGATGCTCCTTTTTTTGTTTTGTTTTTTGTTTTTAATATGAGGTAGATAGTGCATTTGGAGTCCATTCCACCAGTTCAGACTGTTAATCAAGCTTTCTATTTAGAAGCTCTGAAAAGGTAGCAGAGCAGTATGCAGCAAAAAGCCGGACATGTGGGAGGTGGGGACTGGTTTGACCAGCACAACAATGCGCCTGCTCGTGTAGCCGTCTCAGCGCGCCAGTTTGGGCAAGTGTCAGCATGCCTCTCTTACCCCACACACCTTACTCGCCTGGCCTTGCGAAGTGCAACTTCTTTTTATTTCTGTGATTGGAGAGGGACATGAATTGTCAGTGATTTGACAACACAGAAGAGGTGAAGAAAAAACAAGGGAGGTGCTGCCAGCCATCCAAACAGATGAGTTTGAAAAATGTTTCAAAGAATAGAATTGCAGATCTGACTAATGAAGGTCATAAGGTTATTTTGTTAAAATATATGGACACATAGCTTGGGGGGGGGGAAATTCAGGACTTTTTTGGGTACCCCCTTGTACAAGGAAATTATATCCATCTATTAAGCATTATGATTAAAACTAACATTGTAATTTTCTCTGACTCTTGCTCTGAGCCCTACCTCTGAGGAAGAAAGAATGTGTCCAATCTCCTCAAACGTCACCTGTGGAGGCCATTGTCTTTTTAAAAGTTAGCGCTGAGAATAAGAGTACATACAGCGGGCAAACATTTGTAGTCATTTTTCCTTCCATGTGTGGAAGACTTTCCTTAGGTCTAACCACCCAGTAATGTAATATTATTATCCTATCACTTAACACAAGTTTACCCAAACCCTCTTGGGTTTCCCAAAAGAATTTTTTAGCTTTCTTTCTCTGAAGTAACAAATTACAGTCTGAGGCTGCCTCATAGACCACTTCAATCGTTGTTCAGTCTCTGGGATTGCTAAATGGTTGACCCATAAGTGGATAGTCATTTTAGCTATCCAATCATTTAGGGTGTTAGAACAACTGAAGTGGTCTGTCTACTTAGACTTAAAATGTCTGACTTAAACCAGGATGAAGACTAAAACATCCAATTTAACTGGAAAACAAACAAACTTGTGGAACATTTCAGATGTGTCCACATGTGTGCACAAGCCCACAAAGTGTATCTCATTTTCTCTTTTCTCTCTCCTTTCTTCCCTCCCCGCCCTCACCTCTCCTTCCACCCACTCTCTTTCGCTTGCCCTGCTTTCTTGTCTTCCTTCCCCCTCGGTGTCTTGCGGATATGTCCTCCCTTTGTTTATGTGCCTCTCTCTCTCCCTTTGTGCCTTCTCTAGCTCCTTTCTCATCCCTAGCTCCCTCTTAGAGCTAGCAAAATCCTATATGATAAAATATGACCTTTTAGGAGCATTGCTTTTTTTCTCATGTCACTTTACATACTCTAGGAAAGGGGATAAAAGGCTGTGTTTCTTTTCTTGAGGGTTGAGATGAGTCAGGGCTTTAGCTCATCCTTCATAAGAAGAAAGAATTTGATCTTGGCAGGAGTTCAGAGACCAGGGTACTGCAGAGAATGCAACAGAGCCCATTAGATTCCTAACCTGGGCCAAACCTCCCCATTGCCCTTCACACAATCCAAATATTTAGAGTAGCAATGTGAAGATTGCCCTGTTTATTTACAACCAATTGCTATTCTGTGCGCTTAAAGGTCTTTGGTATGAATCCACCAGTCACCCCATGGAAGAAAGATGTGGCAGTGTGTTTTAATGAGGGCTTATAGCCTTGAAAACTCTATGAAGCCATTTTACTCTGTCCCACAGAGCCACGATGCCTCAGAACCAACCAGGCGATGTGATTTGGATTTGTTTCTTTTATGGTAGGAAGGGGTTGGCATGCTGTATTTTCCATAGTAACTATTCTCTCAAATTGTGTAAAAGGTTCTATACTTGAAAGTTGATATCCAGGTACTCTAAAATAAAATGTCCAAATCTAATAAATTACTACAAAGGTTTTCTCATCTCTCAGGGTCCATTTTCAGGTCTGTGTAAAGTCCAGAATAAAATATTCAAAGCATAGGGTGTTTTAAAATGAGTCTTGACAGCAGGACAAAAGTCAGCTTATTTAAAGGATATCAAAAGGAACTGAAACTAAATCAATCTGCCATGCATTAATGATATTATGATTAAGTTGTTCCATGTCACACACACAAAAACATTTGATGGACTAAGTAATGGGTTGTGTAATAATAGGTCCTTTCCAAATCTCGCTGTGTTTTAATTAAATTTTGTTGTGCTCTTTCCTTTATACATGTTATAGAGAAAATTGTGTCTCCTTCATTCTCTTTTAGAGAGAGTGCCATTGTGTCTTAAATGAAGTTATGCTCAGCAGAACTGAGAGTGATTGCTTTGATGAGCCCAAGTCTCAAAAGCTGAAAGTCTCAAACTAGGTTCTCTAAAGAAGCAAAATGAGTGACCATATGTGTGTATACGGATACATACATACATATATATGTGTATGTGTGTGCTATATATATAGAGAGAGAGAGATTGACCTCAAAGAACTGTCTTAAGTGGTTGTCGAGGTTGACATGGGTCAGATGTCAGATTGGAAGTTTCTCCTGACTCAGTTATTAGTAGGGGCTGATGAAGCCAAGATTGATGGGTCTGCCAGCATCTACTGACTCACAGACCTCAGCCGGTAAGAGTCATAAGATGGCAATCTGCTGAATGAAATCCAAAGCCTGATTAAGGAATCAGATCTAGCAAAAAGCCACAGCGCATTCATAAATATTGAAAGCAGCCCATCCCACCCTCCATGGAAGTTCACTCTTAATTGGTTGCCCTCATGACTGATCTAATGATAAAGATAATTCCATTATAACACATCTCATCATGGAGAATGGCTGCGTCAAACTTGAGAATCCTGCTCCAGCTAAGCAGACACACAATGTTAACTGTCATAAAGAGTCCTTGAGAATTGTCTTTCAAATGAGAACTCAAACTTCAAATTATGACGAATAATCTCAATTTTGGAGAACCCCTTTCAGGATTTACCTAACCCTTGCTGCCATATCGCTGGCAATGCTTTTTCCCTCTTGTAACTGTGCAGCTGTGTTCTGTATGGATGCGAGAGAGTTGCAGAGGAGGACAGAAGAATGTGTCCAACCTACTTTTCTAGGTTTTAAAAGATGAACCCGTGCTGTCAAAGGCCAATGTAGTCCACAGGGACACGGTCTTTCTCTGCTAAAAAGTTAACGCGTCTCTTGCTACATCCCACTTGTCCACCTTTTATCTTACTTCAGAGGCCATTCTTGGGATTAAATCTTCACAGAGTTAGTGATTTATCCACTCTCTGAGGGACTCCAGTCAAAAACAACAAGAACAAGCACATGGCCCAAAACACTCAGAAATGGATGCAGGCAAAGAGTAAATTTGAATGCTAAATAGAGAGCCAAAATAAAACAAAAATCATAGTTGTGGAGTTGATTCAGACTCAGAGCGATGAGAGTAGACTATGGGGCGGAGGAGAACTGTCCCACGGGGTTTCTAATGTTGTAATCTTTATAGAAATCTACAGCCATGGCCTTTTCCCGAGTTACTGACCTTTCTTTTAGCATGTCAGTGCTTAACCCTGTACCAACAAGGCTTCCTAATAGCTACAGTACTCTATAAATGCTCAAGAAAGATATTTGGCCTCAAAATATATTCATAATCTTAAAGAATTCCAAATCCATTAATAGAAATATATTTGTCTATGTTGTCATCTTCTATGACTCTATTAGAAAATTGTACTTATTACAATGAAATCATATATTTATCTTCCCCACTTAACCCTGCCATAAAAATGCTTTTTTGTTTAATATTTAAATGTGGAAAATCACATGGTGATGATATATTAAACAAGCAAATACCCTGGGGCCAATAGACCACATTCCTTGTGCTGGGTTGACCACTGTATGATATTTCTCTTTTGAGAAATACCTCTGGAGTAACTAACATACATTGGCTCCCTAGGGTATAGCCTGTAAAAGTATGCTAATAGTTGTCAGGTCAGTAGAGTATTCTGCATTTTGCTTATTTATAAATGCAGATTGGTTCATTAGTGTGTATGTATATATATATATATATATATACACATTTTAATAAGGAAAATTCCAGAGAATAAAGTACCAATATCCACCACATGGAATTTAAAAATGTAAGGAACTGGATACATTTACTTTACATCTGTTGACGTGTGCATTTTTGGTGTTTGTTTGCTTCGGTGGGCAATGACATCACCAGCCGTGTGTGTTTCCTAGGGTAACAAGGTTCCACAGAACCTGGGTGAATTATGAGAACAGAAATGCACTGTCTGTAGTTCTGCCGTTGAATAATCTGAATTCGTGGTATTGAAAGCTCTGTATTCACTCCAAAGAGTCTGAGAGAAGATATTTTCTTGCGTCGCTAAACTACTACATGGAAGCATCGTGTTTTGCAGCGACAGTAGCTATGGGCCCGTGGGCTGACTTACTTGTATCTATTTCACTGTGTACTTGAAAGTAAGCAGATTCCCACCCACTCAGATTGGATTGTGATCTGTTACCATCCCTAAGAATAATTTTTAAAACTCATTGCCATAGAATCGATTCCAATTCATAGTTACCCTTCAGATTAGAACTGGCCCTATGTATCCTCGACTTTAATTCTTTATGGGAATAGAAAGTCTGTTCTTTCTGCAACACAGCAGCTTGTGGTTTTGAACTGATGGCTTTGTGGGTAGTAACCCAGTGTATAACTCACCGGGGCTAACATCACTAATCAAACCTCTCACTGTCCTTGAGTCAATGCCAACTCATAGTGACCTTATAGAACAAGGTAGAACTGCCTCTGTCAGGTCCAGAGATTGTAACTGTTTACAGTAGAAAGCCTCACCTTTCTCCCTCAGAGAGGCTGGTGGTTTTGAACTGCTGGCTTTTGGGATCACAACCCAAGGAGCAACCACTATGCCACCAGAGAGGAGGCCTCATGGGTTCCCCAGGTTATTAACTATAAGGTCAGTGTTTGCAACCACCACCTTCTCTGTAGGAGAAAAATAAAGCTCTCTACTGGGTAGATTTAGGATCTAAAAACGTCCTTCTTTGTGAATAGTGTCTGTGAGCAATAGGTGGCTATTACAATGGACTGTAGAACCCAGCAGAGAAGGAGCGCTCCAGGGGAGGAGGGGTTGATATCAGAATAGGGTGTGGGGGTGGGCCTGACCTCTGCCTGTGGCAAACAAGCTTGGACTGCTATGGAACTGGCATGTCTCTCCTGTGTGTAGCCAATTTTATATATAAAATTGCTAACCATATGGTTGGTGGTTCAAACCCACCAGCCGTTCCAAGGAGTAATATAAGGTTGTGTTCCTATAAAGATTTCCACACTTACAAACCCTAGTCAGGGTCTCTATGAGTCTGAATCGACTCAATGGCAGTGGGTTTGGTTTGGGATTTATTCCTAAATTCACCTCTGAGTACTAATAAATTATACTGCTTTACATATCTCCCTAAGAACTGCCTTAATTACAGCCCATAAATTTTTATTTGAAGTGTTCTTTTTTGTAAATTTTGTAATTTTTCCTTAATCCATTATTTAGAAATATAATTTTCCTTTCTATACATATAAACCTTTAATGTGCTTTATTGCTATCATTTTATAATTATTTTAATTTTATTTCATACGGTCAGTAATGTTAATTTACGTACATAAGTATATCAGTTATTTATGTGAAATTCATTGAGGTTTTTTTGGCTTGGTAGAAAATTAATTTGGTAAACATACTCTGGTGCTTGAATAAAGTATATTTGGTATTTCTTCTGTGCTTTCAGATAAATAAACAGATATTGTATACTACTGGTAAGATTTTGACTCATAGTCAACCTATAAAAAACTCAATGCCACCAAATCAACTCTGACTCTTAGTGACCCTATAGGACAGGGTAGCACTGTCCCATGGGTATAGGTGGCCATGAATCATTATGGGAGTAGAAAGTCTCATCTTTCTCCCAGGAAGCTGATCATGATTTTGAACTGCTGATTTTGTGGTTAATAGCCCAACGTGTAACCCACTATACTACCAGACTTCTACTGACCTTATACAACAGAGTAAAACTGTCTTGATAGGGTTTCTTAGCTTGTAATCTCTATGGAAGCAGAGAGCCTATTTTGGGGTTGGGTAGGAACCGCTGGGTTTGAAACCCTGACCTCTTGGTTAGCAGCTATGCACTTATTTGTGCTGCTAAATATTATTAGAGATATTTAATGTTATGAACCATAATGTGAGAAAATAGTTATGCACTCATTTCTGACATGCAGATTAATAAATGTCAAAACTGTTCATGAGAAAAATATATCCATTCACACTATAAAAGTACAATATTAACTACTTTCCATAATATAAGACTATTGACAAGTATTCCTGCCATCACCCAGTTTATCAGCCAGCTGTCTGCTCAGTTAACAACCGATACGGATCGCAAGGCTCCTAGTGGTAATGATAATCATCCATTTCACTGACCTCCCAGCATGTCTCACACACTAGTCTCAGCATTTATTGCTTTAATTCGTTTGATCCTCACAATCAAGAAAGAGGTGAATCATCTTTCCTGGTTGAGAAAGGTGAGGTCAGGAATTCCGTTTGTCCGAGCATTGTTGGGCAGCTGAGGCTCAGCATTCTCAAGGTCAAAAACAGTCTTCCGTCTCTGCAGCAAATTCTTAACCACGAATCTGTGACTCGCATCACAATACACTTTATCTGCTGCCAGTATATGGACTCATAATAATCCCCCTAAAGGACCGAGTACTAAAGGTCCCTTTAGTATTTCCAAATCTGTAAACTTTACAGAAGAAGATGATGTCTTTATCCAGCAGACGTGCTGGTGCATTTGAACACTAGCCAAGAACTTGGTTAACAGCCAAGAACTTCACCACTGCGCCCCTCAGGCTCCTGTTCCCTAACACTGTCCTCCTACAACAATCTCATCACTGCGGCGCCCTCAGCGTAGATCATTGCAACTGGAGAGAAGGGTGAAGTGCCTTCATGTCAGTTTTCTCTGTCAGCCCAGTATCTATCACAAATGGAGTCACAGGTGACCCGATGTGGACACAGAGTTTTCTTGGCTCTAATCCTTGCAGAAGAAGAGTGCTAGACTTTTCTTCCATCGAGGTATTGGGTGTCCATCAGAAACTCCTTGCTCCACCCCAAATTAAAGGTTTCTTTCCCCTAAATGAATCCCAATTCCACAATCTCCCCATAGGAATCCTAAAGGTCACAGTAGGAGTCACCCTTCAGCCCTTTAAACACCAGATCCACTAGCTGATTCAAATGCATTTTAAATAATCCCTTTCTTTGAAAAATGTAAAAACTCTTGACTTTGAGATGAAGAATATATATCAGCAGCTACAATTATATTATAAAACCGAAGTCCTAGAAGACTGTAAGAATCCCACAGTTCAAAGTTTCATGGAGAGTCAAAGGTGGAGTTTTCTAACTAATCTCTTTGTTTGATCTTCCATAAAATGCGTATGGAGATGTGACACCCCAGTGATATGGAAGATTAACTTGAATAATGTTTGTCAAAGATATCGAATATCACTCTTTCAAAGAGAGGTTAAACTAACAAGCCCACCACCACCACCATCATCTGGGCCTTAATTGGATTCCTTTGTAACAATACAGAGTGCTGATATGGTAATATGCAGAAATCCCATTAAATGGCACCCTAAATAAAATCAGTTAAAACTTCATCTCCCTTAAACCTCATAATCTTCTCAGTTGGAATTTGATTATATTTTCACACATTCTGTGTATTCATCTTTTAAACAGTGGATTTCAAAGTGTATTTTAGGAACCCCTAGGCAGGTAGCTTGGTCCCTTGTGGACCCCCTACAGGGTGGATCAAGAGGAGAACCAGCTGCTGGAGCTCTATGCCTGCCACCACCCCCACCCCCTTCTACTCTTCATCCACAGCAGCTCTGCTTTCATCTGTGACCGAATCTGGGCTCGGAGTGAAGACTACATTAAAGGGATAGAACTAAATATACTGTCCCCTAAACGTTGGACACTGAATTAAGGAAGATCATAGAAGAATAATTCCATTTGAATTCTGGAATTGAAGAAGAATGTTGTAAGAACCACAGACTGCCTAAAGGACAAATGGATCTGTCTTGGAAGAAGTGATGCCACAGTACACCTTGGAGCAAGGATGGCAACATTTCATCTCACATACTTTGGACATGTTGTTAGGAGAGACCAGTCCCTGGAGAAGGACATCATGTTTGGCAAAGTGGAAAGGCAGGATGAATTGACACAGTGACTGCATCAGTGGGCTCAAGCCTAGGAACCATGGTGAAGATGGCATAGGACTGGGTTGTGTTTTGTTCTGTTGTGTACAGGGTCCCTATGGATAGGAGCGACTCTATGGTACTTAACAACAACAACAATCAGCTTAGGGTAGTTTTATAATCATTTGTCAATTTAAGAAGATTAAGAGGGAAGGCATGGAGTCTGGCTGCAATCATGTCATAGCCAATGATCCCTCTGTGTAGACATGGCCTTCTCCTGAGGATTCTGGGAACTCCCGTATTCCTCCTTAGATGCAGAAGACACTCTCTCTGCTCTCTCCCTGGGAGACATTGCAGCTGACAAGACATGGAGCTACACTAGTGCCCTGAGCTGGAGAAGCCACAGGGGGAACCCTGCCAGCACTGAGATGCCTCTACCACCACTGGATCCACAAGACTTTCCACCTACTGGCCTGTGACTGCCCTGCATTCAGCAGAGGACTTTATAGATTTTGGACATATGGGATAATACCAGACTTATGGACTTGGTCTGGTATCTGGAGTTGATGATTTCTCAATATTCAATGACTCGTATATAAAGCTCTTTCTTACACACATATGGGTATCTATAAATTTGTTGCTCTAGTCAACCCAGACTAACACACAGCTAAGAATGCCCACTTATCTAAGAAGAATTTTCAATAGCCTGTAAGCTATTGTCATATTCAAAAAGATTTGCTTCTTGGAAAACGAACTATTTCACTGACAACACGGGATAAGGATTATGCAGCCCTGCACTTATTTGTTTGATGACTTACATGGCGTTTATTGCCTTCAGGGCTGAACTGGAAACATGCTTTATAAATACCCCAGAGTGCCCTAAAGATTGGGTGTAATTCATCCCCAGCTGTTAGTTATTTTGGATATCTACAATTTACTTGGCTTTGGTCCTAATACTTAATGCAAGGTTTTATTTCTGGCTGACACAAATAATATAAAAACACTCATAAACACACACAAGTTGTCTTCCTGCCACATTAGGTCTGTGTATCAGACTTCTTTGTTGCACCCTGCCTTTAGATGCCTTTGTTGTGTCATATATTAAATAACAAAGTATGTAATATTAATCAATGTGTTCAGCATCGAACCTCTTTGGGGAAATGTTGTTAACGTCAGAACTGAATAGGAGCTAAAGATAGAGGGTCGGGCCCTGACTTCTGCTTGTCCACTGCCTAGCTGTGAGACCATGGGCAACCACTTCCCGGGGTGTCAGAGCAAGCACAGGCAACCATTGAATAGCAGTGGGTCAAAGGAAAGAACACAGGTAAAAGGGAGATGTCGTCAATTAACATGGCCCTTCAAGCAACAATTCCTTATGTGATATAGGTTAATTGCGGACTCGGTGGCTACCATCCTTTTTTGGAAAGAGTTTGTTTTCTGCTATGATAGTAGGAGTGGGAGTGAGTCTCTAATTTAGTAAAGGCTGTAAACCAAGTCACACCTTTTTCCCCTTTAGGATGTAGTCTGCTGAAGGACAAAGGCCACGCCTTTGGCTATTCCTCTGTGTATAGGGGTGCATCTAAGACACTGAGAGAAACCCCAAGACCAAGAACACATTCAAGACCTCTGTCTGACGTGGCAGGGGTACCCAGGACTGTAGTAGGGAGCAGTGCCGAAGCCGTGAGGCAACTTCTTCCCTTCTGGCTCAAGACTATTCTGCTGTGAGATAGAGTCCCTGGTAGACTGCCGGGTCCATGAAGGCAAAGGCCAAGCATCCACCTGGTTGAGACGTTGTGACCAGAGAGCGAGACTTGGCTGCTGGCTAAGAAAAGTGTTGCTGGGACCAATGACTATATCTTTGCTGCTTATTGATACTTACTTAATGTAACATGTTAACTCCCCTTAAGAACCCCTTATTCAAGAGTATTGTCTGTTAGTCCAGTGTATCCATTACAAAGAATCAGCAAACACAGCACAGATGCATCGCGCCATGGCTTCCTGCAAGGAATACTTGGTGTCAGAGTACGGTAGACATGCCTGACTCCTGCCTCATGGCCATAAGGGAGCCGGAAGGGGTCAGATATGATTTCACATGCTGTTTACTACAAAGAAGAGCGTCTGTCATACACCCGGCACATACCAAGGGTACAATCAACGCTAATTTATGGTGCATAAGTGTTGCCCATTGCATTGTAACCTCAAAATATACGTTGAAGCTTTAGCGCTCAATATTTGTGAAAGTGACCTTGCTTAGAAATAGTTTTTGCACAGGTAAGTGAGTTAAAATGAAGTCAGACTAGGTTAGGATGGCTCTGATCCAATACCTGGTGTTCTAAGAAGAGAAGAGACACAAAGAGAGATACCCATGGAGAGAACCATGTGATGGCTGGGCAGATATTGCAGCGATGCAGCTACAAGCCAATGGTTGCTGGCAAGACTAGAAGCTACGAAAACATGGCCTGGATTCTTCCACAGAGGCTTCTGAGACAGAACTGCCTTGCTGACACCTTGATTTTGGACTGCTAGTATCCAGAGCTCTGAGAAAATAAATTCTGGTTGTTATAAACCACACCGTTTGTGGTAATTTCTTGTATCAGTTAACTGATGCAATGACGAATGTTGTGAATTGTGTTCTAGCACACATGTAATTTCTCGTTCTACCAAGAATTGTGGTGCTTTGTCCTCAACTAGAACTTAACCTGGTCTATTATAAATTCCATACTTTAAACTTAATGGCCTAGAACAAGGGTGTCAAATTGGTGGCTCCGAGGTAATTTTTTTGTGGCCCGCGATGCTCTGAAATGAAATGGAAATTAAAAAAATTATTATGAAGCAAATAACACTTAGGGGAGATCGAGGCAACACCATACACACAATTCCCTCATTAGCACTTAACTGCTGAAGGCGAGTACACGCATGGCCTAGTGCCTTTCCTGGGGGCCTGTGGACGTGTCTAAAGGTTGCCTCAGTTCCGGCCACGTTGGCAAGCGATCTGTCTGCCACTGTCAGTGTCACGAAATGTAAACAGTCCCCAATAGTGAAAAGGTTAAAAAGAGCACTCTGGGTTGTGGTGTTATGGACCACACCTAGGGACAGCGCTAGTTAACATTTTTTAGCGGGAAGCCATTATGATTGTGCATCTGTTTGTCAGCTGTCCAACATTTTGTGTTTTTTATTAGTTACTTTGCTATATTTTCTGGTCACAATATAAGAAGTAAATGAAAGGTAGTAGGAGGAAAGCGCTGGCAAATTTTGAATAAAAAGAATCATTTTAGTTGTATAAATACATTAAATAAATGTTTAGATAAAAGCAATTATATAGTGTTTTAATAATCCTATCCATATTCATGAATCCTCACTTCAAAATAGAAATTTAACCGAATTTGTAAATGCGATGTGGCCCCATGAATCTTGCCTGCTGCACCAAATGACCCGCGTTTTAATTGAGTTTGACACCCCTGGCATAGAATATCATATTAGCATCA
The DNA here is from genome assembly GCF_050624435.1 of Tenrec ecaudatus. NCBI lineage: Eukaryota > Metazoa > Chordata > Mammalia > Afrosoricida > Tenrecidae > Tenrec > Tenrec ecaudatus. The sequence goes on from NC_134532.1 coordinate 114,730,359, forward strand.
GGAATTTTAATTTAAGTAATGTCCAAGAGTAACTTAACATTTCCATGTTTTGAACTAAGGGTGGAGAATCTGTTTGTTTTGTTCTTAGATTTTATGAAACCCTCTTTTGCTATTTTCTGAAATTTAACCTCCCCACCTAGCACTAACCCTCATCTTCAGACATAAATGATATTTAAGTACTTTGTCTTTTGCTATCAATTTGTTTTCTCTGTCAGATATTTTCAAAGCAAAAAAGACAAAAAGCAAGATACATAAAATAAGAGCCAGGCTGTTTGACTATGCTGAACCGAGCTTTTTGTAGCATTGTGTGGGCTTGTTCTGATCAGGTGCCTTTTATAGACTTATTTCTTCCTTCAGCTTAGGGACGATTGCTTTCTTGCTTGCCTCAATATTATCCATCATCCTTGCCACCTAAGAAAAGTTGCTCCTCCTCTTGAACCAAGTTCCAAGAAAAGGTCTATATGCTAGTTGGGGTGGGCTAGAGAATAATGAGAGAGAAATATTTGCCACTTCAGTTAAATAATGACCAGAATGAAGCACACATGAGTGAAATTTGAATTTGGGCAAAATGTTCCAGAGGGAAACAGAATATTTACCAAAAGACACGGTGAGATGATCTGAGCTATCATTTACTATTTAATGGTTTTAAAATTCTGTGGGGAGGGAGAGGGGAGGCACAATCTCCCACATAATGGCCACAAGGCCAGAGTATTTGGATGGTTAGTTTGGGCAGCCTCACCTCGCACATTCCTCGCTGTGATCATTGACTTTGATGACTGCCCTATGAAAAAGCTAGTAAACCCCACATTTAAATAGATTCTCTGGGACCCATCCTTTACCCTCTCCAGCACGCAACTACCTAAAAATGTACAAGAATCCTCCTGCCTGCTTTAGGCAATGCTTCTGGTATCTCAGGAAGGAGAAGGAGGAGGAGGAGGAGGAGGAGGGGGAGGAGGAGGAGGGGGGGGGGAGGGGAGGAGGAGGAGGGGGAGGAGGAGAAAACACCGCTACCATGGATTTCGTTCTGACCTATGGCAATCCTACAGGACAGAGCAGAACCAGTCCTGTAAGCTTCTGACACTGTAACTCCACCGGAGTAGAGAGGCCCTGCCTGTCTTCTGGGGAGCGGCTGGCAGTTAAGCCCAACTCATAACCACTCTGCCACCAGGGTTCCCCTGTACTATTTTATATTCCATGAGGTTTGACACTTAGTTTCCTTTTTTCACCTTAGGTCTACTTTTATTTATTTATTTTTTCGGTCCTACAACACATGAGGCTTTATTTGTCCTCCGCTGCTTCAGGGCGCCGGCCACGGGCAGCTCACTTCAAGATGCTGTCATCTTGGGCTTCTCCCAGTTCCCTGGCGATGCGCTTCAGCTCATCCTGCTACTCCTTCTCCTCGGCCGCCGCGATCCTCCTCTCCTCCTCCGCCCGAGGCTTCAGGTAACTGTAGCGCTTGGCTCCATAGGCCACGCCGAGGAACAGGGCGGAGTAGCGGGTGAGCTTGATGAGCGGCGAGACCTGCACGGGGGGCACCATCTTGTCCCTGACCTTCGCACCGAGGTCTACTTTTAAATGATTGATTTCATGAGGATAAATTTTGAGCATCCCCTATGAAAAAATATGAACACAAAATTTGACTCCCCAATACTCTGATGCGCAGGGGTGTGTTTTGATCCAAAGCCCTAGGACGTGGACTAGAATAAGGGGTCTAGGAGGACGGGAGAGAAGGAAGAAGGCAGGTTCAAGATCGGTCATGAGACACCATTGAGGAAGTCAAGTAGCTCTCTCCCTAGTTGCCATGCTGTAGAAAATGGGTTGGGAATGAGAAGAGTTGATATTTGGAATTTAAAATGACGGAATTACACAATAAATGAAAGATATATTTCCTTGGCTGGGTGAAGATTACAATGGTTTAGCTAGGGGAGCCGTCACAGCAAAGACACTTTACAATCATTATTTTTAAAGCATGAGAGAGCTCCACTCCTCCTCCCAGCACTGAAAGCCAAGGCCATGTTTCTACACCACCGCCAAGATACATGCAAATGTGTGGGGTGCGAGACCTTCAGTCCCTTAAACCTGCTGTGTTGAGACAGATTCACATCCAGGGACTTGTGTTAGCAGGACTTTCCAGTTTCTTTAAACTCAGTCCAAGGAAGGGAAGGCTGCTTTTCCGATTCACTGAAATTCTTATCTCAGCCGTTCCAGCTCACATTTCCAGACTGCTGTGAAAGTTTTTTCTGAGTATGTTGTGAGAATAGAGCCTTGCATTTTTCACCATACTTTGCCTAGAGTAAACAAAACAAAACCTACTTCCCTTTAGACAGATGGATGGACACTGTAGCTGCATCAATGGGGTCAAGCATAGGAACAATTGTGAGGATGGTGCAGGCAGGACTGAGCAGGAAGTATTTCGTTCCTTTGTGCATAGGGTCGCTGTGGATGGTAATCAACTCGATAGCACCTAACAACAACAACAACATAGGTTTCCCCAGGCTGTAGATCTTTCTGGGAGCAGAAAGTCTCATCTTTCTCCCGAGGAGCAGCTGGTGGGTTTGACCCTCCAAACTATGGTTATCAGTCCAATGTTAGTCCCATAGCACCACCAGTCACATGATGTTGTGGGAGATTCAAAGTGTTCCTGTTGAAATAGAGAATATCTAACAATTATACGTAATTCATCCAGGTAAAATACCTAACTTTACCCTAAGTAAAATGACCCCTGTTCTTGGCTCTGGAGAAATACATTTTAGAATAGTTGCCCTGTCCTTGAATGTCCAGAGAGTTTGTGAGAGGGAGCTGCCAGAGCAGAAATCACTCACCTGCGAGGCTAATATCAAATAGTCTCAGGAGGCATGGGTTAGCCTGTAAAGAATGACTGGACACAAAATGCTCAGAGTTTGCTGGTCAAAAAGGGAAGTGACGTGGCCTCTCTGAAACTTGGTAGCGTGTGTCTTTTTTTTTTTACATAAAAGATAAGTATTTTTAATTTGTTTATTTCTGTGTAGGAAACTACAGGTTTCTTATAGAAAACTGTGCTAGTCCGGTTAGCCTAGAGAAATAAATCCATAGAAATTCATAAGTGCATAAGAGAGTTTTATATAAAGGGTAATTGTACATGAAGAAAACGTCCCAACCTAGTCCAGTCCAAGCCCATGGTTTGATATTAGCCCATATGTCCGATACCAATCTACAAAATTCTCTTCAGACTCATGAAATACATGTAATGATGCCGAATGCAGGATGATCACAGGCCAGTGGGATCCAGTGGTGTAGTGAGCATGCCCATGTGTCTTCTCCAGGTCCATGGTTTGACTGTATCAAGATAGGTCCATGTGGCTTTTATAGGGAATCGGCTTGTGTTTTATAGGGAATCGGCTTGTGTCTTGTCAGTAGTGTCTCCAAGGAGGAGACTAGTATTTCCCACCTCCAAGAAGGAATACAGGATTTCCCAGAATTCTCAGGAGAAGGCCATACCCACACAGAGGCCTCACTGGCTATGATCCAATTTGCAGATTAATCTCCACCCCTTCACTCTTAATCCTCTCAAGTCTGAATTGACACCAAATTATGTAACTACCACAATAACTGATAAGTTTTCAAAGATAGGACCATTGTTTTCATTTGTTTTCCCTTTTATTTATGCAGTGTAGGACACACAGGGCATACACACAAAACCTACAAACCACGGGGGCACAAGCCAACTCCCCAGTACACTGGCAGTATCCCACTGAGGCCATGTATGTGGCCCTACCTTTTTGTTCACCTCCCTCCCTCCTTCCTTCCATGTCTCTCCCCCTTCCTAGCCCCAGCCTTGATATAGCTCTCAACATTTAATTCCTTTGGTGTGAACCCACTCTTCTTAGTTTTTTTCCCTTTCTTTTATAATAGGACTATTAGGTAGTATTTGTCTTTATGAGACTGAATAACCTTGCTCAGCATAACATCTTCCAAGTTTGTTCACATCCTGAGGTGTCTGACCGCTTCATTGCTGCTTGTGGAGTTTCACAACAGTCCCACTGGACGTATGCACCAGGTTGTGTATCCTCTCCTCCACAGACTGCCTGGTGCTTTCCGTTTTCCTGCGATTACAGATCGCATTGTGATAGCCGTGGTGTGTATACACCTGCTCCAGTTTGGCTCTACGTTTCTTTATGGTGTGTGGAGTCATGCAGTACTTCTGTTTACATTTGTTTCAGGCGGCGTAGCTGCACACTGTCTTCCACAGGGCTGTGCACTCCTGAAATCCCGCCGGCAGCAGAAGTGTGCCCTGTTCTCTACATCCACTCCAACAATTTTTATTTTCTGGGTTGTTTTTTTTTAAATTTACTCCCAGTGTTGATGTGAGGTGATATATCATCATACTCTTAATTTGTATTTGTCTTACAGATAAAGATCATGAGCATATCATCACATGATTGGTGGCTGCCCGACGTCATTTTAGTGAATTGTCTATTCATATCTTGCTTATATTTTTTAGTTGGATTATGTGTGGGGTTTTCTTGTCAAGATGTTTACATTTTCTATAGATTTCAGAGATTCACTCTTTATGCAGTGTATCACTGCCCCCCATTTTTTCCCAATGAGTTAATTTTCATTGTCCTAATTAATAAATTCTTTTGATGCACGTAATTTCATATTTTTGAGGTCCAAGTCCTGCATTTTGTCTTCTAGAGTGTGAATGTTTTTGGTATATTTATGCCTTGCATTAGGACCCTTAGTTTTTTCACAGTCTTTTCATCGATGATTGTATGGTTATAGGGTTTACAGTAAGTCTTGAGTTCACTTTTGCATATGATGTGAGTATGGGTCCTGTTTCATTCTTTTTCAGGAGAAGATCCAATTTTTTCAGCACTATTTGTTGAAAAGACAATGTCTTTCTCTCTCTTCCTCTTTTAATGTGTCTTACAATTTTTAAAATCAAAAATAGGTATCTGCAAGTGCTTGGATTTATTTCTGGGATTTCTGTATCGATCCATTGGTGTACATATCTATCCTTGTACCAATACCAAACTCTTTGGTTACTGTGACCCTATTTTGAAATTAGGGAGTGAAAATCTTTTTGTTTTTTAATAGTGTTTTGTTTATCCTAGGATCCTTCTCTTTCCATATGTAGTTTGGAATTAGTTTTTTCATTTCTTTGAAGAGCAATGCTGTGGTATGGATTGGAAGTACATTGAATTTGTAGGATGCTTTCAGCAATATTGACATTTTTAATATACTTATCTTACTGTCCACAGACATGGAGTAGTCATTTACTTATGTAAGCCTCTTTTGGTTTCCTGTAGAAGTCTTATATGGTTTTCTTTGTCTATGTCTTTTGTTTCTCTGATTAATTTTGTTCCTATGCACTTTATCGGTTGAGTGGTTATTATAAATGGTATTGTTCTTTTAATTTTCTTTTTGAAGTCCTCTTAATTAATATGCAAAAATCCAATTGATTTTTGTATGTTGATCTTATATCCTGCTACATTGCCAAAGTATTTACTTGGTTCCAGCAGTTATTTTATTTGAGTTTTTGAGGTTTTCTCTATATAAGACCATATCATCTGCAAATAGAGAGTTTTGTTTCTTCTTTGCCAATTTGAATGGCCTTGCTTTCTTTCTATGTGTAGTAGTTCAGCTAAGACTCCCAGGACTGTATCAAATAAGAGTGGTGATCAAGGGCCCCCCTGTCTGTTCTGCATGTGTCTCAGAGATCAAGTTGATTAGTTGCATTACTTAGCACTTCATATGTGTTGATTTTCTTTCTAGTTGATATGTCTTTCTTTCAAAGTGATCTATTAAAATCTCCTACTATTGTTACAATTATTATGTTAATACCTATTTGTCGTTACAATTTAGTAAAAGTTTGATTAATGCATTTTGAAGGACTTTCATTTGATACATAAGTGTTTATTATTGTTATGTCTCATAGTGTGGCTTTTATCATTATAAAAATTGGCTGTAATAGTGACTTTTATTTAGACATCTGTTTTGTCAGAAATTAATATTGCTGTCTGATTTTATAAAACTACTTTTAGCTTGATATATGTTTTCCTCTGATTTTTAATCTGTTTTCTTTTTGTGGCTGAGGTATGTCTCTCATAAGAAGCATGCTAGCGAATCATTATTCCTTAGCCATTCTGCTGTTTGTTTTTAGTGCTGTTGTTGGTTTATTTGTTCATCATTTAATGGGCAGATTACATTTTGTTTGTGAGTTTTCTTGTGAAATACTTCTTTTCTTTTTTTCCATGACTCTTACTGGTTAATAAATTTGTATAGTTTTCCTCTCTTTTCATTTGTTAAGGTCTTATTATTTCTCGGGGTTAATTTTTATTTTCTTTCCAAGTAGAAAGCAGTTTGTTGTCTTTTGTAAACTATGTGATAGTAACCATCTCCATTTGATTATTTAATATCTACTGTTAATTCTGTTACTTTATTTTAATCTTCATTGTGCAAAATTGTCTCTAGTTTCTTATTTCTAACAAAGTAGTTTTGTTTAAATTTGTGTATTACTTATGTACGATAATTTTTTTCAATAATGATGTCTTATATGTTGTTTTTATTCTTATCTATAACTATAATGATTTTGATAAGATTGGTCCTGTTTCAAAATTTTCTTTTTTACTTTGTCATCTGAAAATGTCGTTAGTCCTCCATATTTGAGGATAATTTTGCTGGATGTAGGATTTTTGTTTGAAATTGTTTTTTCTTTCAACATTTTGTATATATCCTTCCATTGTCTTCTTGCCTCCATGGTTTCCATAGAAAATTATGAGCTTATTCTTATTGGTTTGCCCTTCTAGGTCATTATTCTTTTTTTCTTGAATTATTCTCAGGATTCTTGATGTTAGAGAGTTGGATTGTGAAGTGCTGTGGTGATTTTCCTTTGGGGTCAATTCTGTTTGGATTATTTGGAAATTTTCATGGTGGCAGTGATAAAATAATATCTTTTAGGAGTGCTGTGCCTGAATGAACCCAAGACAGACGGCAAGATGATGGTAGGTGGCTATGACAGAGAGAAAGGCTGAGACATGGGAGGCTGGTGGCAGAAATGCTGGAAAATGGAAAAATGGGTATATATTCTGGACCTGAATTTAAGCTGATTTTCCCCCACAAAGATATCAGAGTAGTCATAAATAGTTTTGCAGTTAATTTTTTTAATTCCATTTTTTCTGCATTGAGATGAATAAATTAGTGTGTATTAAAGCCTGAAACCTAATGGCAGCAGCTGGCAGTCAGAGTTCTAACTCTGCTTTGAAACTTGAAGTAAGATCTACTCTGCTTTGAGGTGGTGGCTGTTCACCCGTGGAATTTTGAGTGCCTGCTAACCTGAGGGCCTCCCCTTTGGGCACTATATCAGGAGATGATTCATGGCTTTCCAAGAAGTTTTCATGGACACGTTTTCATCAGCAGAATATTGCCTAACTTGGTCTTGAAATTCTGCTGGAATTCTACACCAGGGATAACTCCACATGTATTTGAAATATCAGAGGCTTATGGGACAGCACCACAGCAATAGTAAAACAAACTGTCAAACAAGTGATAATTTATAAACCCCCTTACATCAAGTCGATTCCAACTTAGGGTTGAAACTCCTGGCTCCAGCTTATGGGTCAGAGTATAAGTGTATTCCTCAGGATTTGTAATGTCTGACTTCAGAAGCATTTTGCCTACACTTTCTTCAAGTACATTCGGGTGGACTTGACAATTTAATCTTTCAATTAATAGTCCGGTGCATTGCCCATTTCTACTGCCCAGGAAAATGTGTGTTCCCATGCAGGTGTAGACACACACGTTTATTGTTGTTAGGTGCTGTTGCCTGAGTTCCAACTCATACCAACACTATGTGTTGTTGTTGCTGTTGTTGTTGTTCTTAGGTACCAATGAGTCAGTTTTGACCCATAGCAACCCTGTCCACAAGGAAGGAAACACTGCCCAGTCCTGTGCCATCCTTACAATTGTTCCTGTGTGTGAGTCCATTCTTGCACGGATATCAATCTGATGCCTTGAGGGCCTTCCTCTTTTCTGCCCCTCTAGTGTACCAACATCATGTCCTACTCCAGGGACTGCTTTCTCCTGACAGTATGTCCAAATCATACAAGACAAAGTCTTGCCATCCTTGCCTCTATGGACCACTTAGGCCATACTTCTTCCAAGACAGGTTTGTCTGTCCTTTTAGCAGTCCATGATACCTTCCATATTCTTCTCCAGCACCACAATTCAAATGCATCACTTCTTCTTAGGTCTTCCTTATTCAATGTCCAGCATTCACATGCATATGAGGCAATTGAAAATACTATGGCTTGGGACAGGTGCACCTTAGTCGTCAAGGTATCATCCTTGTTTTTCAATACTCCAAAGAGGGCTTGTTGTAGCCATTCTGCCATTCAATCTCATCAAGTTTGTAGGTTTTCCCTCTTTTTCACTCAGACTCTACTTTTTTTTCAGGACCTTGTCTCTCCTGATAACAGGTCCAAAGTGTATGAGACACCGTCTCACCATCCTCACTTCTAAGGAGCATTCTGCTTGTACTTTTTCCAAGACAGATTTACTTGTTTCTCTGTAATTCCATAGTATTTCAATATTCTTTTCCAACACCAATATTCAAAGGCATTAATTCATCTGTACTCTTCCTTATTCATTGTCCAACGTTCACATGCAATATAAGATCATTGAAAACTCCATGGCTTGAGTCCTCAAAGTGATATCCTTGCTCTTCAATACAAAGAGGTCTTGTGCAGCAGATTTGTCCAATGCAACACATTGTTTCATATATCCAAATTGTCCTCTAACTAAGGATCTTTAAATAGAGAAGATGATTTCTTGTTTAAGTTTTTAATCCCTGTTGAACAGTGTTTGACAAATGCACATCTGACTTCAAGAAGTTATTTGGAACAGTCAAATGATAGTGAAATTTCCTTCATATGTTTTTTTCCACACCTACCTTTCATTGTCTCTCTTATAGTTGCCATCACAAATCAGATTAATTTCATTAATTCTCGGGATTCATTTAAAAGACACATCCCATGCAATACTTCACGGTTGAATAGAACTGGATGGATAAACCAGGCTCTTCTCCGCCCCACGCCCCACCTCACCCTCGTGTTTCCTCCCCAATCTCCCATGCTGTGACAAAGCTTTAATGGTGCACCTTCTCCTTCGTGTGCATTTCCCTTCCATATACCCTATAGTAATGAACCGGGCCTGTGAAATAATCACTTCCAAAATTTTCTGTTTTCAAAAAGTTATAATTATGGTTTTAATTAGAACAAAAAGAAATAAAATACGCATCATTTTTTAAAAACTTGACTATGACTTGCGAACTCCTTATGATCAAATTCCATAAGTAGAAAAATTATTCCTTAAAGTTTGCATTCTCTATCCTCAGAAGTAGATTAGAATCAATGGGTAGTGTCTGGTTTGGTTTTGTTTTTATTTACACTCTCTGAATCATTCTGCTAAAATTTCTCTTAGACATATCTGGGGACTTTGGAAGTTCAATTATGATAATTAACCATATTTTTAGGTGAGATAAAATTTGGAGTTTTATTTAGTTTATGATATACTAAGGTGTCGAAAAGAAAATGGATTATTTAGGTTAAACTTTAGAAAATTCTGCCTTATTTTGGTTAGAAATGTGACATTGTGAAAATATAAAGGCCAATAGAATCAGAAAAATCTGATTATCAACTCCAAATATATATCGAACTTTAAATATAACCAAGTATAACTTGCCGAATATCAAGAATATAATTTTTAGGACTAAGGTGCATTTGATCCAAGGCATGGTAATTTCAATGGTCTTACATGCATGTGACAGTTGGACATTGAATAAGGAAGACCAAAGACAACTCGATACATTTGAATTGTGGTGCTGGGGAAGAATATCAAAGGCATCATGGATTGCCAAAAGAACAGATTTCTTGAAATAACTACAGCCAGATTTGTCCTTGGAGACAAGGATGTTGAGATGGTCCCTCATATCCTTTGGACATGTCATTAGGAAAAGTCAATGCCTAGAAACAGAGATCACCCATGCTTGATAAAGTAGAGGGGTCGCAAAGAGGAGAAAGCCCCGATTGACACCAGGGCTGAGACAAGTGGCTCAAACTTAAGAACAGTTGTGAATAGGGTGTAAGAATGAACAGTGTGTTGGTCTGGGAAGACCAGAGAAACAAATTCATGGACACTCAAATGTGTCTAAGAAAGAGGTTTCTATACAAGAGCAGTTTAATATTGAGAAACATCCTAGCCCAGTCAGATATGGTCCACGAGTCTGATATTGAACCATCGTTCGATACCAATCTATGAAGTCCTCTCAGATTCATGAAACACATGCAATGACGCCAAATGCAGGAAGATCACAGGCCAGTGGATGCAGTCAGTGGCAGTAGAAGTATCTCAGGGCTGGCAGGGGTCTGTAGGTGGTTCCTTCAGTTCCCAGGGCTGCATCAGGGTAGGTCCATGTGGCTTCTTCTCAGGGATGTCTCACTGGAAGTGGGCCTAGAAAAGAAGATGTCTCCCACCTCCAAGGTGGAAATACAAGAATTTCCAGAATTATCAGGTCTCATTGCCTATGATCCAATTGACAGACTAGACTCCACCCCTTCACTCTTAATCCTCTCAAGTCCCAAATTTACTTCAGATTATATAACTACCACAGATAGTATTTCCTTCTGTTGTACGTAGGGTTGCTATGTGTTGAACCAACTCAACAGCACCTAGCAACAACAACTTGTTTCATCTATTTCCACTCATAGGGATCCATATTACAGTGAGTAGAACTGCTCTATAGGTTTTCCTTGACTGCAGTATTTATGGAAGCAGATTACCAGGCCTTTCTCTGGCTGAGTGAATTTAAACTGACAACTTTTAGGAAGCACTAATCACTTTTTCCAACAACAGACCTAATCTGTAACATCCAAAACCTATTCCAAATCTATCAGCTATTAGCTGTTGACCATAAGCAATTTATTTAAACCATTTGAACTGTTATCATTGAATGAGTAACAGATTTGATTAGATAATAAAAACCTCATGGCACTATTATAAAAACTAAATGCATATATATGCATTTATATATATGCATTTATATATAAATATATATATGCATTTATATATATATATCTCCAAGCATGCAGCATAATGTCTAGCACAATAGAGTCATATTAAATTTTTTTAATTTCCTTAGTATTCCCCTGAGATAATAAATTTAAATTTCGCTAAAATTCGGGTACTGTTTTAAATTTTCCAAAAAGAAAATGATTAACAAATAAACTTGTTCATTAAGCAAGTAACAATTGTCCTAAAGTCATAAGCAGGAAAGCAATTGTCCAAAATCCCTGAAAAAGGCTAGAGAAACTAGAAGAATGGATGTGGTGAAGGCTGAGTGATTGTGGGAAGAAGGCTAACCCAGGATGAGGAGGCAATGGTAGTGCATTGCAACCAATGTAATAATTGTTATATTATGTCATCATACAACATATACCATAATGAATAGTTGGTGCTTGAAATGTGAAAGGAGACAACAGCCTGTGGTATAAAGTTTAACCTAGATCACAGTAAAATGTTTAAAGAAAGAAAAAATGTTTTCCACTAGACATCCCATATTTTAACACTGTCATAATACTGTTAAATGTTAAAATTCGTAGCCATAATTAAATTACTCAAAGGAAATGTCCAAGAGTAGATGCTATCTAGAAATATGAGTGTAATCTAGAGATTGGTTGTGAAATGCCCTAAGACTTTGGAGTAAAAATTTGAAAAGAAAGAAAGAAACTTGATCAATGGCTAACACTGGAATACGTTTATTATTTGCTCTCTTCCTTGTCTGGTCTTGACATAAATTGCTGAAATAGTTCCATACAGCCAATACTAAACTTAGCTACTACACTTTAAAAAAAAACTAATAAGATCAGCAGAGAAGCTGAAGAAAACTTAAGAGCTATGTCTGATGCTATGAAGTAGTACAACATTAGAATTATTGGCTTACCCGAGGAAGACACAACAAAGAAGTCATCTGCAACAATAGTGAGAGAATTCTTGAACGAAACTTCCCCAGATTAATGAATGAAAACCAGGCAGCCATTCATGAGGCTGAAAGAACATCAGCTAGACTAAATCCCAAGAAATAACCAAGGCACATAAAAGTTAAACTATCCAACTTTGAGGAAAAGGAGAAAATCATGAGAGTAGCTAGGGAAAAGTAAGCAATCACATATAAGTGTTCCCGAATAAGAATATGCTCAGACCTATCAGCAGAAACTATGTATAAGAGGAGAGAGTGGAGTAGGGAACCAGTGGAGAGGTCTACGGCTCTGGACCCAAACCTAAGTGGACACCTGTCCCTCACCCCAGAAGAATTTATTTCAAAGGACAGCATTAAATCTGCAGCTCAGGGAGAGGGACATATCTGTTTGGAGTACACGGGGGCAGATGAAAGGGTAGGAGGAGAGAGTGGAGCACATCCTGGCTCACCAGGCCATGAGGACAATATTCCCAATTAGAGCAGCAAGTCCACAGAGAGGACCACATGTCCCTATACGGAACAACACCAGAAACACCAGATTGGGAATTTCACCCAATCTGATCATACCACACCGTGTTTTGTTTTGTTGTCATTGGTTGTTGTTGTTATTGTTTTGTTGTATCTTGTTGCTTGGTTTTGCTCTGTCTTGGTTTTGTGCATGTTATTATCTCCACAGATCTGTCTAAATAAGATAGGCTGGATGAACAATCTGGAGGAGAAAACAACGGGACCAACAGTTCCGGGGGAACATGGGAGAGGGAGAGGTGGGGGGAAAGGTAGTGGTGTTAATAAACCTAGGGACAAGGGAACAACAAGTGATCCAAATCCGTGGTGAGGAGGGTGTGGGAAGCTTGTAGGCCATGATCAAGGGTAATGTAGTAAAGAGGAATTGCTGAAACCCTGGTGGAGACTGTGCATGATAATGGGACAGGAAGAAAGTCAAGGGCAATAGAGGAAAGAGCTGGGAGGCAAAGGGAATTTATAGAGGTCTAGATAAAGACATGTACATATGCAAATATATTTATATATGAGGATGGGGAAATAGATCTATGTGCATATATTTATGGGTTTAGTATTGAGGTAGCAGAGGACATTGGGCTTCCACTAAAGTACTCCCTCAATACAAGAATACTTTCTTCTATTAAATTGGGATTCTATGATGCTCACCTTCCCAACACAATCGCTTAAGACAGAGAGTGAACAAGCAAATGTGGTGAAGAAAGCTGATGGTGCCTGTCTATCAAAAGATATAGTGTCTGGGGTCTTAAAGGCTTGAAGATAAACAAGCAGCCATCTAGTTCAGAAGCAACAAAGCCCACATGGAAGAAGCACACCAGCCTGAGCGATCATGAGGTGTCGAAGGGATCAGGTATCATCAGAACAAAAAATCTTACCATAGTGAATGAGATGGGGAGTGCGAAGTAGAGACCCAAAGCCCATTTGTAGGCTACTGGTCATCCCCTTACAGAAGGGTCTTTGGGAGGAGATGAGCCAGTCAGGGTGCATGTAGCAACGATGAAACATACAACTTTCCTCTGGTTCCTAAATCTTCTCCCACACCCCCCACCATCATGACCCCAATCTTACCTTGCAAGTCTGGCTAGACCAGAAGATATACACTGGTACAGATAGGAACTGGGAAACACAGGGAATCCAGGGCTGATGATCCCTTCAGGACCAGTGGTGTGAGTGGCGATACTGGGAGGTCATAGGGAGGGTGGTTTGGAAAGGGGTAGCCGATTACAAGGATCTACATGTGACTTCCTCCCTGGGGGACGGACAACAGAAAAGTGGGTGCTGTAGGGATCTGTAAACACAGGGAATCTAGGACGGACAAACCCCTCAATACCAGCGGTGGAGTGGAGACACCAGGAGGGAAAGGGGTGTAGAAAGGGAGAACCGATCTTGGAGATCTATGTGTAACCTCCTCTCTAGGAGATGGGCAATGGGAAGGTGGGTGAGGGGAGACGCCAGGCAGTGTAAGATAAGATAAAATAATTATTTGTAAACTATTAAGGGACCAGGGGGAAAGTGGGAGTGGGGAGGGAGTGGGGAGGGGGAAAAAAGGGAACCCAAGTGGAATGCGAATTTTGAGAATGACAAGTGCAACGAATGTGTAAGGATGCTTTGCTCAATTGATGTATGTATGGATTGTGATAAGAGTTGTATGAGCCCCAATGAAAAAATTTATTAATTAAAAAAAAAGAAAAGTGAGTGAAGGGAGACATCAGACAGGGCATAATTTGACAAAATAATAATTTATAAATTATAAAGGGTTCATGAGGGATGGGGGAGTGGGGAGGGAGGGAATGAGGACCTGATGCCAGGGGCTTAGGTGGAGAGCAAATATTTTAAGAATGATGAGGGCAATGAATGCGCAAATGTGCTTTACACAATTGATGTATGTATGGATTGTGATAAGAGTTGTATGAGCCCCTAATAAAGCTATTAAAAAACAATATAAACAAAAAAAAGATATGTTAGTGTCTATGTAAAGGGTAAGAAGACAATAGGTTTTTCAAAGTGGCTGTTATGCACCCATCATATTTTAAAAGCCTTTCCAGTTTGAATTTAAATTTAGTTTATTTGATGGCAGGAGGGTGAAGAGTCTAAAATAAAATTAGTAGACATTTTCTTTTTGAGTCATAAAGGAATGCCTTTTAATTTAGTACATTATAGCAAAAGCTTATTAACTTTTCAGACCCCTGAATATATCGCATGTTTTACCAACATTGACCTCAAAAATAACTTGCTGCAGCGTGTACTCTTATACCTAACTCATAATGATGAATCTGGAGTGCGCGCGCGTGCATGTGTACGCAGCTGTAGAAAAATTTTATGGCTTTCTTGACCTTATTTTGGCAATTTGAAAAGAAAACTTCTGGGATTGGAAGTTGTTTTTACAGGGAACTTACGTGTGCTGAAGCTAATACTTGGGTTTCTAAGCCATTCCCTCTGGCAGTTAAAATGGGTCCAGAAAAATTGTTTTATAAACAAAAGCAAATAAAAAAATGAAATAACATTTTAACTTCATAAAGTAGTTATTGTTTATTCTTTAAAAAGCTAGAAGCTGTACTGAAACTATCTTTTAAAATAACTATGCATCAGCATTTCTTTTTCTTTAAAAAGAAATATTATGTCCGAAAAAATATTGTTCTCTTAGGATATGTGGAAATATACCTAATATCTTCTTTTAAAGTGCTTTTAATATTGCACTGTCAGAAGTCAACAGTTAGGGGTCCTACTTCCCTCATATTAAATCCTATATGTATTTTCTAGTACTAAAATTGCTTCTCTTTGCCTGCTTTTGTAATTGTAAAAAAATTAATGCATAAAGCCAGGATTCTACCTTTATCCTCTAATAGTTCCTAGATATGCATTATGAATATCTGTCTTTCATTTTGTATGTGCTTAATAGATCTGAATCACAAGCGAGTAGAGCATGCAAAAGAAAACAACATACAAATCCTTCCAAACACATTTACAAACCCATTATCACGCTACTGCCATCCTAATGGCAACTCCCTTCTCCCTCTGCTTTCAGTCCTCTTCCCACTTAATTCCATGTTAGACCTTGTTTGTTCCAAAGGCAGAGTGGAGAGTTCTGGCCCTGGTTGTCCTAGATATACATATGCTCCCATGATATTCTGTCGTTGGACCAACTGACTATATTCAAGTCCTCCAGAAAGCAATGTTTTATTTCTTCCTGTTCATAGGGGGAATAAAACAAACAAGCAGAAAGTGGATCAACAATAAAAACAACTCTCACCAACATTTTCACAGAGCTTGTTTTTCCTTAGATATTTTCATATACCTTTGGATATCTACTGTGATATCTCCTCCGTGTTCATTACTTTAGCTTCTATAACAAATGCAAAAATTCATAATGTGAATGAGTGGGGGAGTGCAAGTAGAAGCCCAAAGCCAATCTGTAGGCAACTAGACATCCTCTTACAGAAGGGTTGCAGGGCGAAGACGGGCCAGTCAGGATGCAACATAACACCAATGAAACATACCACTTTCCTCTGGTTCCTTAAGATTTCCTCCCCAACCCCAATTCTACCTTACAAATCTGACTAGACCAGAGTGTGTACAGGGGTGCAGATAAGAGCTGGAAACACAGGGAATACAAGACAGACAAACTCCTCAGGACTAACATTGAGTGTAGCTATATCAGGAGGGGAAGGGGAATGTTGGGGGAGAAAAGGGAAACCAATCACAATGACATACTTATAACCCCCTTCCAGGTAGATGGATAATAGACAATGGGGTACAGACATCAGACAGTGCAAAACATGAGAAAATAATAATAATTTACAATTATCAAGTGTTCATGAGGGCGGGGGGTAAAAAATGAAAAGCTGATACCAAGGGCTCAAGTAGAAAGAAAATGTTTTGAAAATGATGATGACAACAAATGTACAAATGTTTTTGACACAATGGATGGATGGATGGATTGTGATAAGAATTGTATGAGCCCACAATAAAATGATTTTTAATAATAATTTTAAAAGACTGAAAATAATTTTTTTCTTGTATACACTTTTATCTTTTCACACACACTATGTTCTTTGCCTAAAATGCTCTATTTTCTACTATTATCTCAAACCCTCTTGTTCTAGAAAAATACATGATGGGGACCAAATGTCCATCTGTAGACAGCTGGACATCCCTTGCAGAGAGGTAGTTGCGAGGAGATGAGTCACTCAGGGTTCATTATAGCAACAATGAAACTCAAAACCTTCCTCTAGTTCTTGAACGCTTCCTCCCCCCCAACTATCATGATCCCAATTCTACCTTGCGGACCTGGTTAGACCAGAGGATGCATAGCGGTGTAGTAGGGATTTGGAAACATAGGGAATCTAGGACGGATGAACCCCTCAGGACCAGCGTTGAGAGTGGCTACACCGGGAGGAAAGGGGGTGTAGAAAGGGAGAACTGATCTCGGGGATCTACATGTAACCTCCTCTCTGGGGGATGGGAAACAGGAAGGTGGGTGAGGGGAGACACTGGGTAGTGTAAGATAAGATAAAATAATAATTTATAAATTATTAAGGGTTCATGAGAAAGGGGGGAGCAGGGAGGGAGGGGGAGGGTAAAAAGGAAAAAGCTGATTCCAGGAACCCAAGCGGAAGGAGAACTTTGAGAATGATGAAGGCAACGAATGTATAAGGGTGCTTTACTCAATTGATGTATGTATGGATTGTGATAGTAGTTGTATGAGCCCCAATAAAATAATTTATTAAAAAATTAGAAAAATACATTCCATAGTTGAAGTGACAGAATGGATGCTATTCAATCCTGACCTCTTTTCCAGTCATTAACCTAAGCCTGGTTTAGATATTCTCAGAAGTGCTTGCATTCACCAGATGACTGTCTCTATCACAGCACGATCCCTCCAGAATGCTCACCATTGCTTCCAGTAGGTGAGGAGCAATTCAAGGCAAGGACGGGGGTATAGACCTCATGGTATCCCCAAAGCTAGCATTCGTTCAGCAGTGTTATGACATAATTATCACTAAAATAATGTTTGTCGAAGGCATGAATGAGTGCTAAAAGAAGAAGAAAATTAACTAAAGTAATGGTATCAAATATTAAAGAAAAAATTTGCAAGCAATTGGTCATACTAGTTCAACAGTTTTCTCTCCCAGCCTCATAGATTGTTCCTATTCATCTTTATCTCTTTACTCATCAGTTTCTACCAGTAAATAAAAATATCCTCGATGCCATACAAATCTCTCCTTTGTCATTTCTTTCCAAACTCTATTACATGTCATGAAATAGATGTTTGTGAAATAACTGCCTGGAAGAAAGAATGACACCTGCTTTTTTGAAGGAAAGGATTATATCTTTTGATCATATCTGACTAGCTTTCTCAAAGTTCATCTCACAATGGATCCTGAAAGGATCCTTAGAGGATCCTGAAAAGTGCAAAATAGATCTTTTCCAGAAAAATCTCTGTGGGAAGAACCAGAGTACCGTCCCAGAACATGACCCCAGGCCAAGAAAAGCACACCAGACATCTAACTTCATTGTAACAGCTACTAAAACCCACGAGCTCGTATGAAAACACCCCATTAATCATTGTTTTTGCTACACGTGTAGCATTAGGTGACAGCTATAGAAGCACCTTCAGGGTGTTTCCTGTGCTTCTGTGCCCCTCAAGTGATATCTGGAGTTGATGTCTGTAGATAAATTCCCCAATAAAGCGTGGTCTCAACCTGGCTTGTGCAGCCACTGTTTGGAGGGATCCAACCCGTGCCTCTGAGATTCCCTCCTACCACTGATAGAGTAGTATGTGATAGTAATAATCAAGGAAAATCCATTTAAATGTAGCTTTTACATTTATTTAATACACAACCCAACACTTTGCTATGGAGACACATTAGAGCACCAATACGTGCTCTGTTCTTAAGATTCAATAATGCCATGATTCTGGAACTTCACTGACAGCAGAGACTATTAGGAAGTTGCTTACTTATATTTTATTGACTACTCAAAGGTATTTTTGTGGATTATAACAAACTCTGATAACATTGCAAAGAATGGGAATTCCAGAACATTTCATTGGGTTCATACAGAACCTGTACATAGACCAAGAGTCAATCATTCAAACAGAACAAGGGGATATGTCACGGTTTGAAGTTAAGAAAGGTGTCATTTTATCACTCGTAAACTGCATTCTGAGCAAACAATTCCAGAAGCTGGACGTAATGAAGGAAAATGCAGCATTGGGATGGCAGGAAGGTTTATCAGCAACCAGTGATAAGCAGATGACACAACCCTGCTTGTTGAAAGAAAAAAGGACTTGAAGTACTGACTGGTGAATATCAAGTATCCATATGGACTACAACTCAAGCTAGAGAAAACTAAGATTCTCACAACGGGATCAATAGAAATAATCATAATACATGGAGAAAAGAGTGAAATCGTGGATTTCATTTCACTTATATTCACAATCAACACTCATGGAGGCAGTCAAAAATAAAGTGATGTATTATTGCCTTGGGCAAATCTGCTGCACAAGACCTCTTTAAAGTGTTAAAAAAAAAAAGCAATGATGTTACTTTGAGGAATGAGGCGTGCCTTATCTAAGACATTTTATTTTCAACCACTCCATATGCATGGGGGAGAAGGGCTGGTGGTAAAGGGCTTACATGTTGGGCTAGCCTTGAGGTCAATAGTTCAAAACCACCAGCTGCTTCTCTAGAGAAAAAAACAAGGCTTTCTACTCCTGTAAAGATTTACAGGCTCAGAAACCCATAGAGGTAGTTTATCCTGTCCAATGGGGTTGCTATGAGTCAATATTGACTCGATGGCAGTGAATTTTTGGTTGTATATGCTTGTAAAAGTTGGAGAGTGAAAGATGAAAACTAAAGAAGAATGATATATTTGATTCATGGTGTTAACAAAGAATATTTAAAGTACCACGAGCTGCCAGAAGAACGAACACACCTGTCTTTGAGGAATTACAGCTTAAATGTTCCTTATAAATAAGAATGGCAGGATTTTGTGTTGTAGGAGTAACCAGCCTTGGAAAAGGATCTCATGCTTGGTAAAGCAGATGATGGGCAAAACATAAGAGCAATCCTCAATGAAACGGATAGAGATGGAGGGTGCAATATTTGTAAATGAGAAGGAATACTGGCACTCGATGATGTTTACATCTGTTCATGCACTATTTTTACACCCAGTCCTTTGTACTCTTTTTTTATGTTCAATGTCAATAGTTTATTGTTAATCCTATGATCAATATATTCCTAATCTTCTCCAGCCAAATGTTGAAATCAGAGTAAAAGTTTAGCTCTAACTTCTACTATTTCAAAGTTCTGCTTTTCCAATGAACTGAATCAGTATTATACAGGCTCCTACAATTCCAGTAGGAAATACAGAAAAGGATAAAACACATCAGAAGCACCTAAGCCTTGGCCATTTTCTTTGGTCCTTAGGACACTACAGGCAACTGGGATGCTCTGTCTTATCTGGATCAGCTCTAATGATGCTCACAAATTTCAATCTCTCGTGAGGAAATCCCAAAATTAATAATACAAGGCACTCTTCCTCCTTCCTCTAAGCTGCTGGTGATACAGTGTAAGTAACACATAACCAGTAGGTCCAGATGCTGTTACTGTTCTTTCCCTCTTCTTTTTTTTATTTAATTTTAACAATTTATTAGGGGCTCATACAATTCTTATCACAGTTCATACATATACATACATCAATTGTATAAAGCACATCTGTACAGTCTTTGCCCTAATCATTTTTTCTCCTCTTTTCTTTTTTTGCATTTTACTAGGGACTCATACAACTCTTATCGCCATCCATACATATACATACATCAATTGTATAAAGCACATCCATACATTCCCTGCCCCAATCATTCTCAAGGCATTTGCTCTCCACTTAAGCCCCTTGCATCAGGTCCTCTTTTTTTTTACTCTTTTTAAAGTACTCTCTTTATAAAAAATCATATTAATTTATATATGCTTCTCCTTAAATACATTTATTTATTAAGTGCATAATTGAATCATCTTCCTTCAATAATATTATTAGTAATTAAACGGTTTCTGTTTTAGGAGCCTTTCTAGGAGAAGGACTGGTGGTGTAATGGGTTATGCATTGGGCTGCTAACCAAAAAGTCAGCAGTTCAAAGCCACTAACTGATCTGAAGGAGAAAGATGACACTTCCTATTTCCATAAAGCTTGAAAGCCTTGGAACCCCTAAGGAGCAGTTCTACTCTGTCACATGTTGTGAATTGGAATGGACTCACTGGCAATGGGTTTAGATTTCATTTTCCTCTCCAGCAGTCAGTTACCATGGAGCAAATGCCTGTAAAGATATGGAAAGAAATGATTTGGTCCAGATGCTAACCTTTGGCAGCTGTCAACAGATTCACATGTTCAGAACTTTGGGTCAAATCAGTGTGATAACATTTTTGCTTGATAATCGACTGAAAGCCAAGATGTGCTCAATTCCCAGTGCTATCATGGCTTCTTTGATGCAGATTTCTACCCGCTAGGGACACAGGAGTGGGACCAAAGTTCAAAATAACTGGTCTCTATTATCCTGTCCTAGTTCCCTCTCACACTGCCTGCTCCAAGCGAACGAGGTGAATGATTTCCAACTTGGGCCTACGCCGCCCCCGAGTCACTGAATCTGAAAACAGTCCAGTCATTCCCAAGACTACTTTGTCCAACAGTGTTCACAAGATCCCTTGCTCCCAAAGCAAAACTCTAAATGTCATTCCTTCTAGGGGAACCAATTCAATCATCAGCCCAGAGTCAACCTTGATAAATATAATTTTACTAAATGTCAGAAAACCAGGAAATTGCAGACTTGTGATTTTTTTTTAAATCATACCAAGAGAGCTGAAGAAGAGCCAGTTATGTGTCATCTTTTCCATCAGAGAGCATCCCACAGAAAGTCAGTGCTGAAGAGATACTTTCCCGTCAGGTACTACTGTGTATCAAATGCATCCATCCCTTGCAGAAAAAGACTGAGCTCATTTGAAAACAAAGAGAAGTATCTGTAGCAACCCTGGCTGAGGACACGGCATATAAACTGGCCCAAGGGTACTCCGAATTTACCATAAGGGAAACATCTGACAAAGAAAAATGTGTGCTGGCAACTCGTTTGATTGTAATTTCGATGAAAAATTGAAACCATACTTCCATGGGATTAGGCTTCCCTCCTTCACCAGAAGGAAGTTCCTGTTAACAAATGCAGACCATGTTCGCATCCTCCACACTTCTACTTTCAGAAGGTTGATTGCCCATAAAGTTGAGAACTTTAGATAGCTTCAGATGAAGGGATCCTCCTCAGCATGCTCAGAGGTGGGAGAGTTTGGTTTTCACTAAGTTTAAGGGAATTCAAGAGGCAGCAAGGGTGGCATAAAGTGACATGTGCCTTGCAGATGCAATATTAATTAGAGGAATAAATGCGTCTAAAGGGCTTTCCTTCCTGAGAGACAATTAGACTTTCTTGGTAGTACTCAGAAGAGGTCCATAGTTTACGCATTACAGTTTAACAATGCGGAATGGAGGGAAGGCACTTTAATATATTTTTCCCATGAGGTATGGATCTTTATTTTTGTCACACACAAGAGAATGGCTTAAGGAAAGAGTCATGTTGACGGGTTCGTGAAAAGAACATGTCTGGTAAAGAAAGCAATGCACTAGGACCCAAGGGGTCCTTCACAGGATGCGTTCGCACAGAATTTCAGGACTGCTTACAGCAAGCATGTCAATATCCCAGAGAGTCCGTCAAAGTAGCGATAATTAATGTGTTTAAAGATTAATGAGCTCAAGACCAGTATATGGAGCACAGAGCTGCCAGTTTTACAAATGTCAGGGCTGGAAGGGAAATTATTTTGTCTATGTTTTTTTATTTATTTTTAAACAAGACGGCTGCGCATTTAGCATTACGGGTCCTCGTTTGCCTCTTTGGCAAGACTCTCACCTTCCACAGAAACGGACATATATCACCCTCCTGTGACTCGGTTATTTCTTAGTCACAAGGAGAACTCGATCCGTAGCACAGAAAAAGGAGTCTCTGCTCCAACAAAGTTACTTCACTACATTAAGTATTATTTGGGAGTTTTTGGAAGAGAAGCACACATCTGGTGGGTGAAGAAGAATGCATCTGAAGGTTAATCCCTTATGAAAGAGCTCAGCCAAGCAATCTTCTATAGAGTGTGTGATGAAATACACATTCCCAAGGGAGCTCCAATTATGTAGGAAAATGTCTAATGCTGTTCTGCCTGGTCCACGTTTTCCCAGAGGGCCAGAGCCATATCTTTCAAATATCAACCATATTATTGGTCACCTGGCTGATTCTAAGTGAATTGAGTCAAATAAAATACCCTGTATATAATTCCATCTTTACACCATGCAATTGAAAGCATGAGAAATTCAGAAACCAGGAGTTCTTTTTCTGCAGAGAAGTCAGTAAGATTTGTTACCACTAAAGTAAATGCAGCTGGACCCTTAGATGTTACAGTCAGACCAACTACAGAGCGTGGTGGGACGACCCCAGCTGTGGCGTCTGCCGTGGCTGCAACAGCTCAGGAACTACTGAGAAGCTTCTAAAGTGCTTGTGCAAGCTAAGTCGAACCTCATCCAAGCACAATGGACAGAGAGGAGAAAGGTTAGGGAAGCAACTATGAATGACCTGATGGCATGAATATCAAACTGATCTCTTACGGCGGTCATGAACTGATTGTACGAAAGACAGCAAGCACTGATGTAAGGAACAATAAAAGCGTGTTGCGTGGGCCAGGTCAGTTTGCTAAAACGGAAACCAATGACGTCAATTTTAGAGACATCCTTTCACATACACTTGCAAAAGAATGCCAAAACTTTACCCACAAGCTTTGCTCTACTAGCAGTGCCACCAAGATTCCCAAATTCCCACTTGCACCTGAAAGTGCAGTGGAACTGGTGATGGCTGTGAACGTCTTAGACTGTTGAATCCATTATAGTACTCTTAAAATTAAAAAAAAATTTTAATAAACCCAGGTCCATCCATGTAGTCCTAACATGATTAACTTCTATGAATCTCTCCTTTTACTTTAGTGAGTAGGCTAATGATTTTAAATGATCATTTCATTTTCAAAGAGGTTAAATTACTATGAATGTTAGCACTAATTGAAACATCAGTGTTCACAATCTGGAGGCCAAAATTAGATGATTTCCAGTTACCACTGCCAAATGGAGCTGAAAGGATCACATTAGAGGGTCCTACATAGGACAGGAGAAAAATATGGAATAAGCCTCAAGATCATAGAAGAAACCAGTTTTACTGGTCAAACTGAGATTGGTGAGACTCCATTGTCAGGTCTGACAATGTTAGAATAATCAGCCATTTAAAATAAAAAGGGCAGAATTTACCCAAGGACAAAGTTCAGAGGGTACAAAAAGAAGGAAGAATAAAGACAGGAAACAAGAAGGAAAGTGGGATAAGCAATGGTACATTGATGGGATTGCTATGGATCGGCTGAAACAAAATGTATGTGAATTGTTTAATAAAAAGTTGAAGATCTGCTCTTCAACTTATTCACAATAAAAAAGTAAAGAAAGGAAAAAAGAAGATCACAGTCTGGAAAACCACACTGTGGTAGTTGCGTGATCTATTGTCAATTTGAGAATTAAGACTGAAGGGGTGGACTGTAGCCTGTCAATCAGGTCACAGGTTGATGATTTCATTTGGAGGTGCGAAGGACATAAATAGCTTGCTGCAGGTGGGACACATGCTGACTCCCTGTGAGAGAATTCTGCAGACAAGACACACGGAGTTAGGCTCGATCCCTGAAGCTGAAGGAGCTATGTGGAGACTCCCATATAGACGTACCTTTTTTAAAAAACGCCCAATGCTCAAGGCAGACACTCGTTACTAGTTACACTGAACAAGGATTTGGCTTTAAAAAGGGTCGGGGTACTTTTTGTTAAAGACTTAAGGTTATTATCTCATGGCAATAGTTTTAGGAGTTCATCCCAGCCTCCATGGCTCCAAAAAGACTGGAATTCATGAGAATTTTGATATCTGCTCTCATTTCCCCTTCTTCTTTTTGAAGTTTGAATTGCTAATAAATGCATTTTTATTGTGAATGAGATGGGTTTCCTCTGCAGACCATCAACTCTGCCTTCAAGAGTCCAAACTACTCAAAAACTCCTACCCCACAATTTTATCCCACGCCCTTCTCCTCTTTCCTCTTCTCCCCGAAATGGAGCTCTATCCTTCCCTGTCTTAGATCCACGTTCTGTAATTTTCTTTGTACAAATTCTTTGTTCTTTGGTTAGATTAGTTAAGTATTTCATCTTTTGTGTAGCTGTTGTAAATGGTTCTCTTTACTTCAGTTTTCTTTGTTAGTTAGAACACTTCATTCGTTAGAACACAGGAATCCAGTTGATTTTTTGCTGGTGTCGTTAGGTCTGTATCCTGTCACATTGCAGAATCTTTTGAGTGTTTCCAACAATCTTTTTCTTGTGTCTTTGAGGCTGCCTACAAACACTGGAAAAAGAGAAAAGAAACAAACTCACTGTCATCGAGTCACTCTGACTCAGAGCATCATGACGGGACAGGGTAGAACTGGCTCTGGGGCTTGCCGAGACTGTAATTCTTTACAGGAGCAGAAAGCCCCATTTTTCTCCAAAGGAGTGGAACTGCTGGTTTTGAATTGCTGACCTTGTGGTTACAGCCCAACCCATAACACACTATGCCAACAGGGTTCCCTTTTCTACATATATAAAGTAATATAATTTGCAAATAGTGAGCGTTTCACGACTTATTGCCCATCTGATTCCTTTGGTTTCTTTTTTGCTGTCTAATGGCTCTGACTAAGACTTCCACCATAATGTTGAATCAGAGTAGTGTGAAGGGGCATCCTTGTCTGGTTTTTGTTCACAGGGGAAATGCTTTCAGTTTTTCCTTTGTGAGCAAGATGTTGGCCATTTGTTTTTCATATATGGCCTTTTTGTGCTCAGAAATTCCCCTCCGATTCCTATTTTGTTGAGTGTTTTATAAGGAATGGTTGTTGAAAATTGTCGAATGTGTTGATTGATATAATCATGTGGTTCTTTTTTCTTAATTTATAGGTTGGATTACATTGACTGTTTTTCTGATGCTACACTATTCGTGTGTACCTGATATGAATCCCTCTTGAAGGTGCATTTTTTTATATGAACTCTATTGGCCGAGATTTTGTTAAGAATTTTTTTGCCTCTGTTCTTGAAGAATATTGGCCCCTAATTTTCTCTCCCTGTGGTGTCTGTGTCTCATTTTATTGTAACAGTTATTCTCGCTTCAAGAAATGAGTTCTGGAATTTGCTCTTTTTTATATTCCAGAATAATCTGTTTAGAATTGGTTTTAGCTTTTCTCTAAATGCTTAGTAGGCTTCCCTGGTGAAGCCATCTATTTCTGGATTTTTTTGGTAGTAAATTTTTAATTACCTGATGTATTTCTTCTTTTTTTATGGGATCTGCTGAATTTTTCTATGTCTGTCTTTATTAATTGGGGGCTAATAGCGGTTTCTAGAAATCTGGTCATTTCATTGAGATTTTCAGATTTGTTGGAGGATAGTGTTCCGTCGTAGCCTGTCAATCTTCTTGTTAGTTCCTTTGCTTCTGTGGTGCTGTCACTCGTTGCAACTCTCTCTCTTGAGTTCTACAACTTCTCTTTCTTTTCCTTTGCTAAGTTTGCCACTGATTCAGTAACTTTATCCATCCTTTAAAAGAACCAACTTCTGTCTTGTTGATTTTTCAATGGTTTCTTTTCATGGCCCCCTTTTGACCAGGATTCGATGACAGAATCTTTGATGAAAGCACTCAGTCATGAGAGCTGTGCACCATCCACTTTTGGTCTCCTGGAAAAGGGCACGGCGTTCCACATTCCACAGTCCCTCCTATTCCTAACTCTTCTTCTTCTTCTAATTTGCCAGGCAAGAGGAGAATTGTTATATCTTGGTTGATCACTTGTATTCTTTATGAGCTCAGTAACGACACAATTAAGTAGGATGTAGAACAGAAGCACTAAATATAGTATTAGGGCAATTAATTAAGATGTCCCATGAAAACATGATCCTAAGTCTCCAAACCGAGGAATCACATCCCAGTACGCAATTAATTGTACATAGGACTCCTCAGCAGCTAGTCTTTCTTGTCATTGTTCCAAATATATGAATTATACAACTTTTACCAACACGACTTTTCACAGGTGCAAATTCATTGACAGCAATTACATTAGTCAGCTGTGAAAAATCTATCTTTAATCAATGTGATTTTTCCATCCTCATAAATCAAGACTTTGCATTCCATTAGTGATAGTTTCACCTTATCCTCATCCCTCTTATCCTTGGTATAGTAATAAATGCTATTATTTTTCAAATAGTTTTACTGGACTATAATCCACAAATCATGCAATTCAATAGTTCAATCATATTAAGAAGAGTTGTACAAGCATCATCACAATCAATTTTAGAACTTTCCTTTGTTCTCACACTCATCATTATTAGCTCCCCATTACCCCCTAGCCTCCCCTCCCATACCCCCAAGAAACCATTAAACCAGCAACTGAATCTTTATATATTTGCCTGTTTTGGGTGCATACACACACTCACACACACACACACGAGATTTATTTTTTGTTTCTTATAAAAGTGTAGTTTTGAACACTATAAGAGGTATAGCCTTTTTAAAATCTAGAACTTTTTAAGCTTTTTTACTGAACTATAGCTCATGTACCATATGATTTCATGGTTTAAATATATCTTAAAAGAGTTGTGCAGTCATCACCATCGTCCATTTTAGAACGTTTTCTTCTTTCTTGTCCTCAATATTCTTCGTTCCCCACTATCCCTTTAACTTCCTCTGCCATAACCCTAATTAACTATTAATTTAGTTATTGTCTCTATGGATTTATCTATGCTAGATCATATAAAGAAAATCCTACAAACAACCACAAAATAAAACATGGAATAACCTCAATCCCAAACAAAACAGAATACAATAGAAACTAGCACAAATTAAAAATAGGCCAAAAGAAAAAACAAGTAGTAATATGATAAATTTTAATCTAACTATATCTGCAGCAATCTACTTTACAATGTACTCTGTCTGACAGTAACACTATTCACATGGTCAATAGTCTGAGAAAGTATTATGGAAGTTTAATATGTATGGAGACTCTAAAAATAGAATTTGAATTTCACTGCCATCCATTATTTCTGCAAACAAAGTTATCAGGATTTAAGCTCTAGTACAATTCCCTACTCCTAGCCTCCTAACTTAGATTTTATTCTTTACAATTCTTGTACCTTCTGGGCTGTTACACTCCTTCCCTGTGGATTTAGCTGGCCCCCACTTAGATGGCTGCTTGTTTAAGAGAATCTGTGAAGATTCTACATGCTATTGTTTCTAGTAGATGGGCACAATCTGATTTCTTTTTTGAGTTATTTTTAAATCATTTTATTGGTGGCTCTTACAGCTCTTATAACATTCCATACATCAATCGTATCAAGCATATTTGTACATGTGTTACTATGATTATTTTCTAAACATTTGCTTTCTATTTGAGCCATTGGTATCAGCTTCCCTTTTTCCCTCTCTCTCTACCTGCCCCCCAATTCTCATGACCCCTTGACAAATCCACCTGATTTCTTTACCATACTTTGCTCTAACACTCATATCTTCAGTGATCATTTCGTGAGGGCAAGTATTGAACAAGGCCATATTATAAGAACAAATTATTCTTAGATTAGGGTTTAAAATTAAGTACCAGCCCCAAATCCATTTTTATATCTAAATTATATATATACAATCTCCCTAGTTCACTGTAGAATCAGAATTATCAGTTTGTTGAGAAATAATTTCAGTAACCTCCATGAGAGATTTGGCAATTCTAATAATAGTATCATTAACCTAACCAGTAGTATAGATTTTAATGTACTATTGAGAAAATATACATATATATGAAAACTTTTTATACTAAAATACATGAGCTGTTCACTTATATTGGTTAAAAATATCAGTCCCTCAGCACTGGTTAAGGAAGCAATGGGGTTTGAAACGAGACAAGAGATCCTATCATGCTCATTCACTAAGGCAAAATTATGTCCCGAGGAAAAAGGCATTTCACATAAAAGCAAAGAAAGCATGAAAATAGCAATACATGGTAGTCTTAAGTTGCCAACATCAAGCCAGAGAGCTGTACTGAAGTTAAAGATACCAAATCCTGACCTTGGGAGAGCAGTCCTCTGCTTCTTCTCACACCATGGTGGTTCAGTTAAGTCGAAAGGAGTATTTCGGTTCCTTAACCTTTAGCAGGTGTGTTTAAGGTAAATTTTTGGTTCTCTTAGTGGGGCTTCCAAATCGTGTAATTCTGATGTGATCTATGAAGAATGCTGTACACTTTGAAAAGACAAAAATCTAAAACCCAGGTAGGCTATAGCACACAACCAGGATTGCTAAGGGCTGAAAAGACACGGTAAAAAAATGCATAAATGGTGAGATAAGACTGGTTTATTTCCTTTATTATTTGTTCTTTGAAGGGATATTTGGTGACATTGTGGTTGTGATTTGGACTGCGGTTCAAAAGCTCAGCAGTTCAGAACCACCAGCCTTGGGTCAATGGCAGTGAGTTTGGGATCGGAGTTTATTTGTTCTTTTAAAACCATTTAACATACGAATTTCTGATCTGTATGTAGGCATAATATTCCCAGAGATATTTTTAAAATTAGTGTTTTATCAGCAAATTAAATTATGTAGACTTTTCATGTTTAACACAGTGACAAGCTTAGTTTCTTCTGAACTATCTTAATAAACTGTTTTTGTTACATTTTAAAGTTCTTTTAATTGAAATTGTCATTTATTAATACTAGTCAAAAATGACCCGGTTACACACTATTTTCGCTAGTGCTAATACAGGGAGCAATTCTAAAGGAAAGCCCTTGGCCTTCTATGTTCACTTAGCAGTTTTATAGTCCCAAACAGAAAGGCTGAAAGAGCTGTTTTGCAATCTCTCTGGCCTTATATGCCAAAAGGCCAGGATGATGTAACCGCAGAGAAAAGCAGACATGTTTGGAATTGTAAACAAAACTGCAGCCTGAATATGACCTGGAACCATTGACGGATCAGAACACACAAATTTGTCAAGTAAGAGTAACGGCCTCAATGTGGCAAACACAGCTGTGAAATGAGTTGATCTGATAAAGGTTTTTTGCATGACTCATGGCCAGAATACAATGAAATGCAAGAAGACCTGAGCCATTCATTCACATCCTATTAAATCTTCACCATGCTTTATTCCCTGGAGAACCCCCTCAAAAAAAAGTAACAGATAATCTGGTTCATTCACCCTTTCAATGCTTACCCAAGTTGGAGCCGCAGAAACATTGCTGTCTGCCTCTTTGTGCTGGTGGCAATATTTGATAAAATACCCTATTTGGGGGAAAAGAGACAATCTACTGAGAGAGAGTGATTCTCCTCAAATGACCTAACATACCAAAGAAATCTTGGCTTTGTAGTCTATGTTGTTGAATTTCGCAGGGAGAAAAAAAGAATTTTTATTTTTGGAGAAAATCCAAAATAAAGAGACTTGGGAAATAGGACTTGCTTGCTTCACTCTGCAGGGACAGCAGTGGAGCCTTACAGTTCTGATCGTGTGTAGTTACATATGGTTTGTATCTGCTAATCTCTTGAGCATCCTCTATCTTCAGTATTTCATTGCGTAGTGAATTTTCTAATCATTTTAATTACATAAGAAAAATACTGCTCCACAATGGCACTTTCTGAGTGTGAGCCCTGCTGTCTTCACTCATTAGTGGCTGTGTCATACAATGGAAACCTTCTGAGAAGACAGCTAAGAACTCCCCTCATTTATTTCACTCAGTAAATATTTTTGTGTGTGCGTCTACTCAGGTAAATGCACTGGTATGCCTTTGACTTGAACCTGTCCACAGAGGTCATCCATTTCTATGAAAATATCTACTTATTTTTACACCCTCCATGGAAAACAGAGGTCCCTGGGTGGTGCCAAAGGCTAAGCACCGGACAATTGACAAACTCACCCAGAAGCACCTCTGAAGTAGCAGCTGGGGATCAGCTTCCCAAAGACACACGCTTGAGAAGCCTGTGCAGAGCCCGTGCAACTCCGCACGCTCGAGCTTGACATGAGCTAGAATCAACTGGACAGCAATTGATAGGCACAATGGAAATGGGCAAAAAATAGTAACACCATTCTGCCACCAAGTGGTGTCATATGAGAGAACTTGGTTAGGCGCTGTGGTCCCTGGTAGCCTCTTAAGTAAAGTATGGTGTTGGATTGGAAAATCGCTGAGGTCCATTTGGAATAGTAGTTATTTAATGGTAGAAGTCTCACGTTCCACCCAGGAGATCCACTTCAACTCCCAGCCAGTGCACCCGATGCACCATCACCACCCACAGGTCAGTGGAGACTTGCAAGTTTTTATGGTGACTAGGTTTCAGTAAAGCTTCCAGACTATACGATGGACTAGGAAGAAAGGTCTGGCAGTCTGCTTCTGAAAATCAGCCCATGACAACCCTTAGGAATACAACGTATGCTTCACAATTGATCATGTGGTTCACAATTATGCAGCAGTTCATTTCATTGCATGTAGGGGTGAAGTTCGTCCCGGCTGACTAGATGACCTCTAACAACAAGGTCCTTTGCTTTGGGTTCTAGGCTTGAGAGTTCCTCATCCAAGCAGAACAGTGCATCTTCAGGGTGGAATTTCCATCTCCAGGGCCAGTGATGCTCCGAAGAATTCCGGGCAACATTTTGATCTCAGCGTGTACTGAGTGTGTGACACAGATCACTTCGGTGCAGGTTCTACAGCCACAGACTCAGAATATATTTTCATCCTCAACAATGACAACTTCCTCTTCCATGTTCAATGTCAACTCAATTTTTCACCTGAAGGTTAACAGTTCTGTGGCCCAGCTGTCAACTACAGACATTCTGTTCAAACCTCCGGAGGCTGACTCGGGCTGTCAGCTGAGAAGCCAGTTAGGAGAGGTTTGGAGCTGAGCGTTTACTTTGGGTCTTTCCAATCCAGAGGGAGGTATCAAATAGTACGTGGATCAAGCTCCAAAGTCCTTCACAGCGTAGTCAGGTTTCCACTGTAATTGTGGTGCTGTAAGCTAGATAGTAGCTGTCTTCATGCTGTGTACCTCAATTTAGAAGGGCAGCAGGGTCCACAGGGAGCTGAGTTGTGAAGCCCTCCCAAACACAGAGCTAGTGGCTGCCCTGCCCCCAGGCAGGCAGCACACAGCTGTTGCAGCTTGCCTGACTGGTCCTGAACCCTTTCCTGACATATTCTTAAGCCAGCGTCTCTTGGATTTGTGGGACCAGAGGGAAATAAGAGATGGGGACAGAGGTGAGAGAGGGGAAATGGGAGTTTCATGTCCTGTGTTCTCAAGGGGTTATCATCTGGATACCTTTGAAAGTTCTTTCAGCGCATTGCACAGACTCGCTGGGTTTCAGGATGACAGAAATGCTGAACGAATCATATTACCTGCAGCATTATTGAAATAAAGTCTGCTCCTTGGTCCAGGCCCTGGGGAGTTTGTCTCCTCCTCTCCGCCTTTCAAAGCTCCCTCCCCGTTCCTGCAGCCCAGGGCTCTTTCCCCACCGCTCAGCCAACATCCCCATGCCTGCAACTCTCATCTGATGTCAGTCTTCATATTTCTAGGGGCCTTTGTGTCTCTCCATGGCTCTGTGCACGTGTCCATGTGTGTCTCTTTCTATTTACCTTTCTCTGTTCCTTTGTGTCTGACATTAAGTCTCTTACTCTGTGGCTATCTGTATTTCTCTTTCTCCCTCCATGCTCATCCTGATCAAGTAGGAAATTAAACAAATTTAGTGTGGCCAACCCACTGATTCAGGTAAGCACACATATTCCAGCATGGATTTGTGCTTGAGAGGGCTTTCCAATGACTGTAATTTTGCTGAAACAGATCAGACCATTCTTCTACAACAATACTGGGTGGATTGTACTCTCCACTTTTCAGTTAGTAGCTGAGAGCAAGCCATTTGCACCACTACGGGGCATTTAATTCTACTAAAAACACCTGAACTACATATATATATATATATATATATACATATATAAAGTTTTGTTGGTATATAATCCACATACCACATAATTCAGTAGTTCAATCATATTAAGAAGAGTTGTGTAAGAAAAGTGAGTGAGGGGAGACGTTGGACAGTGTAAGAGATGACAAAATAATACTACTTTATAAATTATCAAGGGTTTGGGAGGGAGGGAGGGAGGGTTGGGCAGGGAGGGGAAAAATTAGGAGCTGATACCAATGGATCAAATAGAAAGAAAATATTTTGAGAATGATGATGGCAACAAAAGTGCTTGACACAATGGATGCTGTGCCTCTGTTGTTAGGTGCCCAAAGTCATTCCCGATCCATAGCAACCTTATGCAGACAGAGGGAAACACTGCCTGGTCCTGTGCCATCCTCACAGTGTTCCTCAACGTGAGGCCATTGTGGTAGCCTGCGTGAGGATCCATACCCCTGATGGCTGCCGTCTTTTTCCTGTCCCTCTACCCAACATGGCGGACTTCTCCAGGGACTGGTTTCTCCCTACACCAGGCCCAAAGTCTGTAAGAGGAAACCCCACCATCCTTGCCTCTAAGGAGCACTCTGGCCATGCTTCCTCCGAGACAGACCTGTTTGTTCCTTTAGCAGT
The DNA here is from genome assembly GCF_050624435.1 of Tenrec ecaudatus. Classification (NCBI taxonomy): domain Eukaryota; kingdom Metazoa; phylum Chordata; class Mammalia; order Afrosoricida; family Tenrecidae; genus Tenrec; species Tenrec ecaudatus. The sequence continues at coordinate 114,763,590 of NC_134532.1, forward strand.
CCATGGTATTTTCAACACTCTTCGTCGGCATCAAAATTCAATGCTTAATTTTCTTGGTCTTTTTCATTCAAAGTCCAACATTCAATGCATATGAAGCAATTGACAATCCCGTGGCTTGGGTCAGGTGCACTCATGCTCTCTAAAGAGGTCTTGTGTAGCAGATTTCCCTAATGCAACTCTTGTTTCGATCTCTCCTCTGCTGTTTCCATAAGTATTTAATGTGGATCCAAGCAAGACAAAATTTTTGACAACTTCAACTTTTCTACATGTATCATGATTTTTCTAATTGTGTAGAGTTGGGAATTCAACAATACAATTATTATTCAAATTTATGCATCACCAACAAAAGCTAGTGATGATGACAAAGCAGTTAAACCCTCAATTGAAAAGAAAACAGAAAATATTAAAACCTGGAACAACTTAAAAAGGGGTCAAAGAGGAAATCCAATGATAAGGTGTTGGATTTGTAACCTGAATATATGGGCCGGAATTGACTTTACAAAGTCCTCTGTCTGATAGCAAGGGGATTAACATCCATGGAGCATGAGCAAGGGGGAGTCACTGGAGGTTTGATCCACGCAGGGACCCTACAAATGGTTCTGCTGATTCTGCGCTCAAAAGTTACAGTGTCCATATGAAATTACAAAGAACAGGAACATTAGAATCATTTTTTCTTGATGTCTCCTGATAAAATAAAAGATCAAAGCAAATTTAGGAATTATTTCCTCAGACTTGGAAACATACCATCAGGAGAGCTCACATGACAACCACCAGAGTAATATCCCAAACCCCAGAGGCTTCAGATGCTCTTGGGGACCTCCGAGTATTTCTGGTGGCAGTCACCCAATGGGCCACATTGACCTGGCGACATAGTAAGGGCGCTGTGGAATGCTGGATCATTGAACCCTGGATCTTCGGGATGCCCAGGCAAGCTCCAGAGGCTGCATCAGTGAGATCTGATGTGGAAATATCCACTGGGTTCTACTGCAGACACACTGTAACCCGAGAACTTAAAACCAAAAATTCATGGTGTCTGAGAAAGTGGCAGACAGCTGCACCAAGACTATTAAACTGTTTGTTGGCAGACAATAATGGTCTTGCTATATCAAGACCTTATATGATGTAAAATGTATGTATTATTCCAGCAAACCTGCAACTGACATTCTCAGTGAATATACTATTGGAAAATTTCTCTGACAACCAATTAACATTGTTAGTGTAAATAGCATCCAGCCACAAAAAGATTGATTCTGCACAAATGAATAAATCAGGTACTACAATATGGAATTAGGCTACATTGGTCCAATATCCCTCTATCAATAGGGCTCTAAAAATTAGCACCAGGATCTAATCAAAAACAATATTAATGGAAGATCTATATGCCCCAAGGAGATGATCGATAAGACTTTCCACTATAAATTTATAGAGAGGTTTTGAAAGGGAGTCAAGGCAGATAAATAAACATTGATCCAGGAATGGGTTTGGGCTCACAGGAAATTCTAGCTCCAGTTTAAGAACAACTACGTCTTACATCATGGCCAAGCTCAATAATCACCCCCAGGAAAGCAACACAGAATATACGGGTATGATAACTTAATGTGATGAAGAAATTAGACAGTGCCTGGCTAACAGATAAAACAGTGTTTAGGTGTGAGATATGGAAATAATCTATAATTTATCAAGGGTTCATGAGGTGGAAAGTGGGGGAGGAGAAAAATGAGGAGCTTATATCAGGGGCTCAAGTAGAAAATGTTTTGAAAAGGATGATGACAACATATGTACAAATGTGCTTGACACAATGGATGGATAGATTGTGATAAGAGCTCTAAGAGCTCCAATAAAATGCATTTTTAAAAATAGTTTTTGGAATTCTAAAGACTTGTTTCCAAACCAGCAGCCATCTAAGTGTGATGTTAACTAAGTTCACATGGGAGAAGCACACCAACATCAGTCACCGAAAGATTAGCTTGTTCTTTGGCAGTCCATGGGACTTGCAAGATTCTTTGTCAGCCCCGTAATTCAAATGCATTATTCTTCTTATTCCTCCTAATTCAATGTCTACGTTCCACATGAATATGAGGTAAGTGACCCCTCATTCACGCACATCTGAGTCTTCAAAATAAATCCTTTCTTTTCAGCACTTCAAAGAGGTCTTGTGCAGCAAACTGATCCAATTCAAAGTGTCCATTGATTTCTTATCTGCTACTTCCATAAGTATTGATTATGGATCAAAGCAAGATGAAATCCTTAACAACTTCAAACTTTTCTCCACTTGTCATGATGTTAACCATTTGTGAGGATTTCGTTCTTCTTTAGAATAAATTACAATACATACTGAAGACTGTAATCCTTGACCTCTATCAGCAAGTGCTTCAAGTCCTCTCACTTTCAACAATTAAGGTGTGCCATCTGCATATCACAGTTTGTTAATAAGCTTTCTTACAATCCTGATACCACATGCTCAATATAAGCCAACTTGTCTGATTATCTGCTCAGTTGAATAAGTATGGTGGGAAGATGCAACCATGATGCACACCTGCCCTGGTGTAAATCCAGGCAGCATTCCCTTGTTCTGTTTGCACAACTGCCTCTTGGTCTTTATACAAATTCTGCATGTGAACAATGTCGTGTTCTGGGATTCCAATTCTTCTCAAAGTTATCCACAGTTCGTTAGAATCCACACAGCCAGATGCAGTGCGGTTGTCCCCTGGTTTCAGCCATCTGACATTAGCAATGCTATCCCTTGCTCCATGTTCTCTTCTGAATTCAACCTGAACCTCTGGCAGCTTCCTGGCAACGAACTACTGAAACCATTGTTGGGTAATCTTCAGCAAAATTGTTCTTGCATGTCAAGTCAGAAATATTGTTCAAGTTTGAGCATTCTGTTGCATCACTTTTCTTTGGAATGGGTACAAATATGGTACTCTTTCAAGCAGTTGGCCAAGTAGCCGTTTTCCAAATTTCCTGGCATAGACCAATGAAAGCTTCCAATGCTTCATCAACTTGTTGAAACATTTCGATGGGTGTTCCATCAACCCCTGGAGCCTTATTTTGGGCGAAGGCTTTCAATGCCATTTGTCCGTCTTCCTTCAGCACCACTGACCCTTGAGCACATGCTACCTCATGAAATGGAGGAATGTGGACTGATTCATTTTGGTACAGGGTCTTTGGGTATTATTTCCATTTTCTTTTGATGCTTCCTACCTCATTCAATATTTTGCTCAGAGAATCTTTCAATATTTCAACTTGAGGCTTGAGGTTTTTTTCCTTGAGTTCTTTCCATTTAAGCTGTTGAGTGTGTTTTTCCTTTTAGGTTCTCTAACTCTAGGTCTCTACACATTTCATTGTAATATTTTGTATTTATTATGGAATCACTCTTTGAAATTTCTGTTCAGCTTTTGGATTTCTTCATTTCTTCCATGTGCCTTAGCTAGCTTATGAGTAAGAACTAGTTTCAGTTTCTTGTTACATCCACTTTGACCTTTTTTTCCCTCATCCTTTTAGTGACCTTTTTCTTTCTTCATGGATGGTGTTCTTGATGATAGCCCGCACCACATCAGGTCTTCTGTCACTAGTGTAGATTGTAGCTAATCCATCCATGCGATGTTCTTGAGTCCAGGTGGGATAGACACAAGTTCATGTTTTTGGCTCTCATGATCTTGTTTTAATTTTCTTCAGCTTCAACTTTAACTTCCAAATGAGCGCCTGATGGTGTTTTCCGTATTCAGCTGGTTTTAGCTACTGATGTTGTGCTTCTTCATCTTCTCTTGCCACCAAAACTAACTAACTAACTAACCAACTAACTAATGCCATTGAGTCAATCGGTGCTCAAGGTGATGCCATAGGACCCTGTCGAGCCCTGGTGGTGTACTGTTTACCAGCTAGGCTACTAAGATCAGCAGTTCAAATGAGCAGTCTGCACCATGGGGAAAAGATGTGACCTACTCCCATAAAGAGTTACACTCAAAAAAAGGCGGCACACGTAGGGCATCTCTATTGCTGTACATGCAGAACCAACATCAAGAGATTTCGGAAGCATGATTTTTGTTATCTGTGCTGCTAGTGATGTTGGTCCTGGTGCCCTAAATTGGTGAAGGAATAGAGTAAGCTCTTTCACGCATTTCTGGCTGCTCTTGTTAGGAGCTTTGAGCACTTATTTTTAAGTTTCCCCTAAGCATCATATTTACTACTATGTAATGCAATCTTCTAAATTTCTGTTCAGTTAATACAGATTTCTCACTTCAAAAAGCCTTTCTTGCTAACTTTTTTTAGTTTCTCCATCCTCAATGACCATTATCTGTATTAAAAAGAGCAATAACCAAAAAAGACTTCCACTCCCAGGACCCACAGGACCACTCCTGACCTTTCCGACGGGGCCACAATGCGTCAGAATTGACTTAACGACCATTAGTGAGTCTTATGCCTGAGATGTAATCAGCTTGGTTTCTGTGTGTTTCATCTGGAGAAATCCATATATATAGTCACCATTTTTGTTATCGTCACTATTATTACATAATTCTATCATGCGATATCCAGCTTCATGTCTATTACCAAGACCATATTTTTTTAACTTCTGTTCTTTCCTCTTTGTTTCCAAATCTTACATGCCAGTCACCAATAAATATCAATGCATCTTGATTGCATATTGAAGCAATTTTAGATGGAAGATATTGATACACTTCTTTAAATACTTCATCATTAGCCTTAGTGGTTTATGTATATATTCCGGTGATCATTATATTGATTATATTTCCTTGAATTCAAATAGATATTATCCAGACAG